>NC_056749.1:59709262-59934262 GCF_019279795.1 Protopterus annectens | reverse complement strand
GTACACTAACATCCATGCTACTAGATGTTAGACAACCCATGTGTGTACCAACATCCATCCTGCTAGGTGTTACACATCATATGTGTGTAATAACATCCCTGCTACCAGGTGTTAGACAACCCACATGTGTATCAACATCTATGCTGCCAGGTGTTACACAGCATATGTGTGTACTAACATCCATGCTGCTTGGTGTTACACAGTCCTTGTGTGTACTAACATCCAGGCTGCTTGGTGTTATACAGCACATGTGTGCACTAACATCCATGCTACTAGGTGTTACATAACCCACATGTGTACCACCATCCATGCTCCTAGGTGTTAGACAGCATATGTGTGTACTAACATCCATGCTACTAGGTGTTAGACAATCCATATGTGTATCAACATCCATGCTGCTAGGTATTACACAGTCCATGTGTGTACTAACATTCATGCTGCTTGGTGTTATGCAGCACATGTGTGCACTAACATCCATGCTACTAGATATTAGACAACCCACGTGTGTACCAACATCCATGTTGCTAGGTGTTACACAGCATATGTGTGTACTAACATCCATGCTGCTTTGTATTATACAGCACATGTGTGCACTAACATCCATGCTACTGGGTGTTAGGCAACCCACATGTGTACCAACATCCATGCTGCTTGGTGTTATACAGCCCATGTGTACACTAACATCCATGCTACTAGGTGTTAGACAACCCACATGTGTATCAACATTTATGCTGCTAGGTGTTACACAGCATATGTGTGTACTAACATCCATGCTACTTGGTGTTACACAGTCCATGTGTGTACTAACATTCATGCTGCTTGGTGTTATATAGCACATGTGTGCACTAACATCCATGCTACTAGGTGTTAGACAACCCATGTGTGTACCAACATCCATGCTGCTAGGTGTTACACAGTCCATGTGTGCACTAACATCCATGCTGCTTGATGTTATACAGCACATGTGTGCATTAACATCCATGCAACTAGGTATTAGACAACCCATGTGTCTACCAACATCCATGCTGCTAGGTGTTACTCAGCATATGTGTACTAACATCCATGCTGCTTGGTGTTATACAGCACATGTGTGCATTAACATCCATGCTATTTGGTGTTAGACAACCCAAATGGGTATCAATATCAATGCTGCTAGGTGTTACACAGCATATGTGTGTACTAACATCCATGCTGCTTGGTGTTATACAGCAGATGTGTGTATCAACATCCATGCTATTAGGTGTTAGATAATCCACATGTGTACTAACATCCATGCTGCTAGGTGTTACACAGCATATGTGAGTACTAACATCCATGCTACTTGGTGTTATACAGCACATGTGTGTATCAACATCCATGCTACTAGGTGTTAGACAACCCACGTGTGTACCAACATCCATGCTACTAGGTGTTGCACAGCATATGTGTGTACTAACATCCATGCTGCTTGGTGTTATACAGCAGATGTGTGTATCAACATCCATGCTATTAGGTGTTAGATAATCCACATGTGTACTAACATCCATGCTGCTAGGTCTTACACAGCATATGTGTGTACTAACATCCATGTTGCTTGGTGTTATACAACCCATGTGTGTATCAACATCCATGCTGCTAGGTGTTACACAGCATACGTGTGTACTAACATCCATGCTATTAGGTGTTAGACAGCCCACATGTGTATCAACATCCATGCTGCTAGGTGTTACACAGCACATGTGTGTACTAACATCCATGCTACTAGGTGTTAGACAACCCTCATGTGTATCAACATCCGTGCTGCTAGGTGTTACACAGCATATGTGTACTAACATTCACGCTGCTTGGTGTTATACAGCACACGTGTGCATTAACCACCATGCTACTAGGTGTTAGACAACCCACATGTGTATCAACATCCATGTTGCTAGGTGTTACACAGTCTATGTGTGTACTAACATGCATGCTACTAGGTGTTAGACAACCCACATGTGTACCAACATCCATGTTGCTAGGTGTTACACAGCATATGTGTGCACTAACATCCATGCTGCTTGGTGTTATACACCACATATGTACACTAACATCCATGCTACTAGGTGTTAGACAACCCACATGTGTATCAGCATCCATGCTGATAGGTGTTACACAGTCCATGTGTGCACTAACATCCATGCTACTAGGTGTTACACAGTCCATGTGTGCACTAACATCCATGCGACTAGGTGTTACACAGTCCATGTGTGTACTAACATCCATGCTGCTTGGTGTTACGCAGCACATGTGTGCACTAACATCCATGCTATTAGATGTTAGACAACCCACGTGTGTACCAACATCCATGTTGCTAGGTGTTACACAGCATATGTGTTTACTAACATCCATGCTGCTTGGTATTATACAGCACATGTGTACACTAACATCCATGCTACTAGGTGTTAGGCAACCCACATGTGTACCAACATCCATGCTGCTTGGTGTTATACAGCACATGTGTACACTAACATCCATGCTACTAGGTGTTAGACAACCCACATGTGTATCAACATCCATGCTGCTAGGTGTTACACATCATATGTGTGTACTAACATCCATGCTACTAGGTGTTAGACAATCCACATGTGTATCAACATTTATGCTGCTAGGTGTTACACAGCATATGTGTGTACTAACATCCATGCTACCTGGTGTTACACAGTCCATGTGTGTACTAACATCCATGTTGCTTGGTGTTATACAGCACATGTGTGCATTAACATCCATGTAACTAGGTATTAGACAACCCATATGTCTACCAACATCCATGCTGCTAGGTGTTACACAGCATATGTGTACTAACATCCATGCTGCTTGGTGTTATACAGTACATGTGTGCATTAACATCCATGCTATTTGGTGTTAGACAACCCAAATGTGTATCAATATCAATGCTGCTAGGTGTTACACAGTCCATGTGTGTACTAATATCCGTGCTGCTTGGTGTTATACAGCACATGTGTGTGTCAACATCCATGCTACTAGGTGTTAGATAACCCACATGTGTACCAGGATTCATGCTGCTAGGTGTAACACAGCATATGTGAGTACTAATATCCATGCTACTTGGTGTTATACAGCACATGTGTGTATCAGCATCCATGCTATTAGGTGTTAGACAACCCACGTGTGTACCAACATCCATGCTGCTAGGTGTTACACAGTCCATGTGTGTACTAAGATCCATGCTACTAGGTGCTAGAAAACCCACATGTGTATCAACATCAATGCTGCTAGGTGTTACACAGTCCATGTGTGTACTAACATCCATCTTGCTTGGTGTTATACAGCACATATGTTTATCAACATCCATGCTACTAGGTGTTAGACAACCCACGTGTGTACCAACATCCATGCTGCTAGGTGTTACACAGCATATGTGTGTACTAACATCCATGCTGCTTGGTGTTATACAGCACATGTGTGTATCAACATCCATGTTATTAGGTGTTAGACAATACACATGTGTACCAAAGTCCATGCTGCTAGGTGTTACACAGCATATGTGTGTACTAACATCCATGCTACTAGGTGTTAGACAATTCACTTGTGTACCAACATCCATGCTGCTAGGTGTTACACAGCATATGTGTGTACTAACATCCATGCTACTAGGTGTTAAACAACCCACATGTGTATAAATATCCATGCTGCTAGGTGTTACACAGCATATGTGTACTAACATCCATGCTGCTTGGTGTAATACAACCCAGATGTGTATCAACATCCATGCTGCTAGGTGTTACACAGCACATGTGTGCACTAAAATCCATGGTACTAGGTGTTAGACAACCCACATGTTTATCAACATCCAAGCTGCTAGGTGCTACACAGTCCTTGTGTGTACTAACATCCATGCTACTAGGTGTTACACAGCATATGTGTGTGCTAACATCCATGCTGCTTCATGTTATAGAGCACATTTGTGTATCAACATCCATGCTACCAGGTGTTAGACAACCCATGTGTGTACCAACATCCATGCTGCTAGTTTTACACAGCATATGTGTGTACTAACATCCATGCTGCTTGGTCTTATACAGCACATGTGTGCACTAATATCCATGCTACTAGCTGTTAGACAACCTACGTGTATACCAACATTCATGCTGCATGGTGTTATACAGCACATGTGTGCACTAACATCCATGCTACTAGGTGTTAGACAACCCACGTGTGTACCAACATCCATGTTGCTAGGTGTTACACAGCATATGTGTGTACTAACATCCATGCTGCTTGGCATTATACAGCACATGTGTACACTAACATCCATGCTACTGGGTGTTAGGCAACCCACATGTGTACCCACATCCATGCTGCTTTGTGTTATACAGCACATGTGTACACTAACATCCATGCTACTAGGTGTTAGACAACCCACGTTTATCAACATCCATGCTGCTAGGTGTTACACATCATATGTGTGTACTAACATCCATGCTACTAGGTGTGAGACAACCCACATGTGTATCAACATTTATGCTGCTAGGTGTTACACAGCATTTGTGTGTACTAACATCCATGCTACTTGGTGTTACACAGTCCATGTGTGTACAAACATCCATGCTGCTTGGTGTTATATAGCACATGTGTGCACTAACATCCATGCTACTAGGTGTTACACAATCCACGTGTGTACCAACATCCATGCTGCTAGGTGTTACACAGTCCATGTGTGCACTAACATCCATGCTGCTTGGTGTTATACAGCACATGTGTGCATTAACATCCATGCAACTAGGTATTAGACAACCCATGTGTCTACCAACATCCATGCTGCTAGGTGTTACACAGCATATGTGTACTAACATCCATGCTGCTTGGTGTTATACAGCACATGTGTGCATTAACATCCATGCTATTTGGTGTTAGACAACCCAAATGTGTATCAATATCAATGCTGCTAGGTGTTACACAGTCCATGTGTGGACTAAGATCCATGCTGCTTGGTGTTATACAGCACATGTGTGCATCAATATCCATGCTACTAGGTGTTAGATAACCCACATGTGTACCAAGATTCATGCTGCTAGGTGTTACACAGCATATGTGAGTACTAACATCCATGCTACTTGGTGTTATACAGCACATGTGTGTATCAGCATCCATGCTATTAGGTGTTAGGCAACCCACGTGTGTAGCATCATCCATGCTACTAGGTGTTACACAGTCCATGTGTGTACTAACATCCATGCTACTAGGTGCTAGAAAACCCACATGTGTATCAACATCAATGCGGCTAGGTGTTACACAGTCCATGTGTGTACTAACATCTATACTGCTTGGTGTTATACAGCACATGTGTTTATCAACATCCATGCTACTAGGTGTTAGACAACCCACGTGTGTGCCAACATCCATGCTGCTAGGTGTTGCACAGCATATGTGTGTACTAACATCCATGCTGCTTGGTGTTATACAACCCACGTGTGTATCAACATCCATGCTGCTAGGTGTTACACAGCATATGTGTGTACTAACATCTATGCTACTAGGTGTTAGACAGCCCACATGTGTATCAACATCCATGCTGCTAGGTGTTACACAGCACATGTGTGTACTAACATCCATGCTACTAGGTGTTAGACAATCCTCATGTTTATCAACATCCATGCTGCTAGGTGTTGCACAGTCCATGTGTGTACTAACATCCATGCTGCTTGGTGTTATGCAGCACATGTGTGCACTAACATCCATGCTATTAGATGTTAGACAACCCACGTGTGTACCAACATCCATGTTGCTAGGTGTTACACAGCATATGTGTGTACTAACATCCATGCTGCTTGGTATTATACAGCACATGTGTACACTAACATCCATGCTACTAGGTGTTAGACAACCCACATGTGTATCAACATCCGTGCTGCTAGGTTTTACACATCATATGTGTGTACTAACATCCATGCTACTAGGTGTTAGACAACCCACATGTGTATCAACATTTATGCTGCTAGATGTTACACAGCATATGTGTGTACTAACATCCATGCTGCTTGGTGTTATACAACCCACGTGTGTATCAACATCCATGCTGCTAGGTGTTACACAGCATATGTGTGCATTAAAATCCATGGTACTAGGTGTTAGACAACCCACATGTTTATCAACATCCAAGCTGCTAGGTGCTACACAGTCCTTGTGTGTACTAACATCCATGCTACTAGGTGTTACACAGCATATGTGTGTACTAACATCCATGCTGCTTCGTGTTATACAACACATGTGTATATCAACATCCATGCTACCAGGTGTTAGACAACCCACGTGTGTACCAACATTCCTGCTGCTTGTTTTACACAGCATATGTGTGTACTAACATCCATGCTGCTTGGTGTTATACAGCACATGTGTGCACTAATATCCATGCTACTAGCTGTTAGACAACCTATGTGTATACCAACATTCATGCTACATGGTGTTATACAGCACATGTGTGCACTAACATCCATGCTAATAGGTGTTAGACAACCCACATGTGTATCAACATCCATTCTACTAGGTATTACCCAGCATATGTGCATACTAACATCTATGCTGCTTGGTGTTATACAGCACATGTGTACACTAACATCTATGCTACTAGGTATTAGACAACCCACATGTTTACCAACATCCATGCTGCTAGGTGTTATACAGCATATGTGTACTAACATCCATGCTGCTAGGTGTTACACAGCATATGTGTACTAGCATCCATGCTGCTAGGTGTTACACAGTCCATGTGTGCAACTGACATCCATGGTACTAGGTGTTAGACAACCCACATGAGTATCTACATCCATGCTGCTAGGTGTTACACAGCATATTTGTACTAACATCCATGCTGCTTGGTGTTATACAGCACATGTATGCATTAACATCCATCCTACTAATTGTCAGACAACCCACATGTGTATCACCATCCATGCTGCTAGGTGTTACACAGTCCATGTGTGTACTAACATCCATGCTGCTATGTGTTACACAGTCCATGTGTGCACTAAAATCCATGCTACTAGGTGTTAGACAACCCACATGTGTACCAACATCCATGCTGCTTGGTGTTACATAGCATATGTGTGTGCTAACATCCATGTTGTTTGGTGTTTTACAGCACATGTGTACACTAACATCCATGTTACCAGGTGTTAGACAACCCACATGTATATCAACATCCATGCTGCTAGGTGTTACACATCATATGTATGTAATAACATCCCTCCTACTAGGTGCTGCACAGCCCAGATATGTACCAACATCCCTTTTGCTAGGTGTTACACAACCACTTTTGTGCCAACATCCCTACTGCTAAGTGTTACACACCCACTTGTGTCCCAATATCCACAGTGTCAGGTATTACACAGTTCATGAGTGTACCAGCATCCCTAGTGCCAGGTATTACACAGTTATTGTGTGTCCCAACATCCCTAGTGCCAGGTATTACACAGTTCATATGTGTCCAAACATCCCTAATGCTATGCATTACACAGTTTATGTGTGTACCAGCATCCCTTGTGTCAGGTATTACACAGTTCATGTGTGTCCCAACATCCATAGTGCCATGTGTTACACAGTTCTTGTGTGTCCCAACATTCCTAGTACCAGGTATTACACAGTTCATGAGTGTACCAACATCCCTAGTAAGTTCATGTGTGTCCCAGCATCCCTAATGCCATGCATTACACAGTTTATGTGTGTACCAACATCCCTTGTGTCAGGTGTTACACAGTTCATGTGTGTCCCCACATCCCCAATGCCAGGTGTTATACAATTCTTGTGTGTCCCAACATCCCTTGTGCCAGGAATTACACAGTTCATGAGTGTCCCAACATCCCTAGTGCCAGGTATTACACAGTTCATGAGTGTCCCAACATCCCTAGTGCCAGGTATTACACAGTTCTAGTGTGTCCCAACATCCCTAGTGCCAGGTATTACACAGCTCATGTGTGCACCAACATCCCTAGTGCTAGGTGCTGCACAGTCCTTGTATGTACCTACAACCCTGCTTCCAGGTGTTGCATATTCCATGTGTATGCTAACATCCTTGCTGATAAGTGTTATATCAGTTTGGAGACTGTTACTGACAATAAGGAATACCTTTGGTGCATTTTTATTCCCCTGTCTTAAGAATAGATGGATGTTTTCCATCTTTCTAGTAATATGACAGAAGAACACAAATGGCATAAAGTTAAAATCAGTAGTTGAAATGAGGATGGATACTGATATATATAATCTTACCTATAGTACTTTCAATATCTTTAATCCAAAGAGTTAGTTATACCTCTAACTTAATGTACACCACAAGTAAAACATTAATCAGCGACCAGCTAAATGCCTGCATTTTACCCTGCCAAGAATAAAAACATAACATCAGTCAAAGAACATCAATGTGTCACTATTACATCACTTCATGTCAGTGCCAGTGTTGCCCTGATTTTGTCACTGTTACTCCACTAAAAGCCACTACCAGTGTTCTGTTGACCGTGTCACTATTACAAAACCACAAGCCGCTATTAGCATTCTCCTGACTGTGTCACTGTTACATCACCTCAAGTCACTATCAGTGTTGTGCTGTGTGTCACTGTTATAGCATCTCATATCAGTGTCACTGTTCTGATTGTGTCACTATTACATCAACTCATGCCAGTGCCAGTGTTGTTCTGATGTTGTTACTGTTACATCACCATAAAGCACTATCACTGTTGTGCCGAGTGTGTCACTATTACATCATCTAATACTAGTGCCAGTATGGTGCTGACTGTGTCACTGTTACATCATCTCAAGTCACTATCAGTGTTGTGCTGTGTGTCACTCTTATAGCATCTCATATCAGTGTCACTGTTGTTCTGATTGTGTCACTATTATATCAACTCATGCCAGTGTTATTCTGATGTTGTTACTGTTACATCACCATAAAGCACTATCACTGTTGTGCTGAGTGTGTCACTATTGCATCATCTAATACTAGTGTCAGTATGGTGCTGACTGTGTCACTGTTACATCGCCTCAAGTCACTATCAGTGTTGTGCTGTGTGTCACTCTTATAGCATCTCATATCAGTGTCACTGTTGTTCTGATTGTGTCACTATTACATCAACTCATGCCAGTGCCAGTGTTGTTCTGATGTTGTTACTGTTACATCATCATAAAGCACTATCACTGTTGTGCTGAGTGTGTCACTATTACATCATCTAATACTAGTGTCAGTATGGTGCTGACTGTGTCACTGTTACATCACCTCAAGTCACTATCAGTGTTGTGCTGTGTGTCACTGTTATAGCATCTCATATCAGTGTCACTGTTGTTCTGATTGTGTCACTATTACATTAACTCATGCCAGTGCCAGTGTTATTCTGATGTTGTTACTGTTACATCACCATAAAGCACTATCACTGTTGTGCTGAGTGTGTCACTATTACATCATCTAATATTAGTGTCATTATGGTGCTGATTGTGTCACTGTTACATCACCTCAAGTCACTATCAGTGTTGTGCTGTGTGTCACTGTTATAGCATCTCATATCAGTGTCACTGTTGTTCTGATTGTGTCACTATTACATCAACTCACGCCAGTGCCAGTGTTGTTCTGATGTTGTTACTGTTACATCACCATAAAGCACTATCATTGTTGTGCTGAGTGTGTCACTATTACATCATCTAATACTAGTGTCAGTATGGTGCTGACTGTGTCACTGTTACATCACCTCAAGTCACTATCAGTGTTGTGCTGTGTGCCACTGTTATAGCATCTCATATCAGTGTCACTGTTGTTCTGATTGTGTCACTATTACATCAACTCATGCCAGTGCCAGTGTTGTTCTCATGTTGTTACTGTTACATCACCATAAAGCACTATCACTGTTGTGCTGAGTGTGTCACTATTACATCATCTAATACTAGTGTCAGTATGATGCTGACTGTGTCACTGTTACATCACCTCAAGTCACAATCAGTGTTGTGCTGTGTGTCACTGTTATAGCATCTCATATCAGTGCCACTGTTGTTCTGATTGTGTCACTATTACATCAACTCATGCCAGTGCCAGTGTTGTTCTGATGTTGTTACTGTTACATCACCATAAAGCACTATCATTGTTGTGCTGAGTGTGTCACTATGACATCATCTAATACTAGTGTCAGTATGGTGCTGACTGTGTCACTGTTGCATCACCTCAAGTCACTATCAATGTTGTGCTGTGTGTCACTGTTATAGCATCTCATATCAGTGTCACTGTTGTTCTGATTGTGTCACTATTACATTAACTCATGCCAGTGCCAGTGTTGTTCTCATGTTGTTACTGTTACATCACCATAAAGCACTATCACGGTTGTGCTGAGTTTGTCACTATTACATCATCTAATACTAGTGTCAGTATGGTGCTGATTGTGTCACTGTTACATCACCTCAAGTTACTATCAGTGTTGTGCTGTGTGTCACTGTTATAGCATCTCATATCAGTGTCACTGTTGTTCTGATTGTGTCACTATTACATCAACTCATGCCAGTGCCAGTGTTTTTCTGATGTTGTTACTGTTACATCACCATAAAGCACTATCACTATTGTGCTAAGTGTGTCACTATTGCATCATCTAATACTGGTGTCAGTATGGTGCTGACTGTGTCACTGTTACATCACCTCAAGTCACTATCAGTGTTGTGCTGTGTGTCACTGTTATACCATCTCATATCAGTGTCACTGTTGTTCTGATTGTGTCACTATTACATCAACTCATGCCAGTGCCAGTGTTGTTCTGATGTTGTTACTGTTACATCACCATAAAGCACTATCACTGTTGTGCTGAGTGTGTCACTATTGCATCATCTAATACTAGTGTCAGTATGGTGCTGACTGTGTAACTATTACATCACCTAATACTAGTGTTAGTATTGTGCTGAGTGTGTCACTATTAAATCACAACAAACCACTATCAATGTTGTGCTGACTGTGGCACTACTGCATCTCCTCAAACCGCTATCAATGCTGTTCTGAGTGTTTCACTATTATAAAACAGTCACAGAAACCAGCAGTGAGGTAAACTGTTGGAATAAAAAGTAGTAAACAGAGGATAAATTCCCAATACAGACATGCAGAGTAAAAAGCAACAGCAGCTCAGTTTATTTCGCAAAAATGACAAAGCTTTCGGGAGAAGGTCCTTCTGCAATGTGCAGAAAAGTTAAAAATCATAACCCTTTTAAAACAATCTAATAAAACCCAGCCTAATCAGAACAATTTACATTTAAAACTTCAATTAAGAGTTAAAGATACAGTCAGTGTAAGAGTTACAGCATATTCATTTGTTTCCTCTTAAGTACAGGTTTGATGCTAGTAGCCATATTTAAACCTGGTATATGGTCTGCATCTAGCAATGTAATCCATTCATACTTATGAACTTCTAAATCATTATTCACGTCTCCACCTCTTATACTTTTATACTTAATTTCTATCACTCTAAACCGAAATGTATGCTCTATGCCCCTTTCTGCTATGTGCTTAGCTAATGCATTTGTACCCACATTTCTCTTACTCTCAGTGACTCTCTCCTTCAATTTCCTACTATATTTTCCTATGTAAAACGCTGTACAAGCTACACAGTTTGCTAAATATATATTACAAATAAAATAAAAGGCGCAAAAAGAGCAAACCAAACCACTTTAATCATGAAACCAGTAAGTGCTTTCGTCTACATAAGACTTTTTCAAACTGACATACATTTCTCTGACCCAGCTTTTAAAACACAAAAAGTCACATGACATAAGAAATCACATGACACAAAAAAGAAAGAAATCACATGACATCAATAAATCACATGACATGACTTAAAACACATTTGTAGAAATACTAATGCTTTAACTTCTTCTTTTTTAAAAAAGCAACAAAGTCTTCCCTATTATTAAGTCCTGGTGGATGGCAAGCATTTAATTGTACCTGCCAAGAATATTCTCTCCACCCTAGTTCATCTTCAGCATTGAATAATTTATCATATCCCTGTATTTCATCTAATACAAGGAATTTAAAATTCACTCTGCATTTCCCTCTCTTGTAATGTTTAGCCAATGCATTTTTTTCATCACCAATACTCACTGCATGTTTGTGTTCATATATACATCTGAATAATTTTCTAGAAGTATGCCCTACATAAAAAGCAGGTCACAACATGCATTTCACTAAGTAAACCACAAATCTGGATTTACACATGTAACAACCCTTTAAGATAACATCGATATTATTAACTCGAATCTCTTGAACTACTAAAAAAGATAATCACAGAAATTACAACTAAATCACTTGTACATCCCTGTTTTATTTACAATAACATTACTAGGGGCTTTTAACTTAGCCTGAAAAAAAGTTTTTAAAACTCCTCCCTCTCTTTTGTACAATTCTTTCTTTTTAATCAGGATTATGATTGAATATTTTCCAATTGTTAGAGATAATTCTTTTAATAGCCAAGGCATCTACACTATTACTAACTAACATAGAAGTTCTAAAGTCTTTGTTAGCTGTTTTAACACTAGGTTTTTGTATTCCTTTTCTTATTTCGGAGACTTCACTCAGAGTCTCTGTCAATACTTTCCCAGGATAACTTCTACTAGCAAAGTTATGAATGATATTAGAACTCTCATAAATAAAGTCATCAATATTCTCTGTAAGAGTGCTGGCTCTTAACTGGCCTTTAACAATATTATCTTTTTAAAATGCATACTGGTGTAGTGCAAATATGAATTATTCTGAACAGATTTCTTATAGATTGATTTTATTTATTTATTTTTATTTTACATTTGTTGACAGGGATAGTCCGAATGGATAACTCCATTTTCAGCGGAGAGGGCCCAGGAAGAAAAGCTCCATACATACATACATACAGAAAAACTGTTAATTAAACAAGTTAAAGCACTGTTACAGATACAATACATAGGATAAAAGTCATTCATTCTGTCATATATACATTTGATTTGTTATAGAGTAACAATCAGGAAGCAATGTAGGGGTGGCCAAAAGACCTCTTTAGCACATGTTTATATTGCCAGAGTTAGGCAGGATTAGAGCAAGGACACAGCCATTGCCTTTTAAAGTACTGTTTTAGATTTTTTTTTAATTGGGTTAGAACGGGTTCTGAGGAAAGCTCAGCAGGAAGTGAGTTCCATATTTTACCAACAGAGTCTCCAGCTGAGTTGTTGCTTTTGAGGGTTTGGACTAGTAATTTGTTGGATGAGCGAAGTGTCTTGAGGATGCTGTAAAGGGTGATAATTTTTGTAAGTACAGGTATGTTTTCAGGTTGGTAGAGAATTTCATGTGCTACTATTAGCTGATTGTACTGAAGTTGGATAGGCAATTCTAGCCACCCTAGATTCTTTAGGTTCAGACAGTGGTGTGTTCTATATACTGCCCCAGTGGCAAATCTAGCAATATGATTAAAGCAGCTGGAGAGTTTATTAAGGTCAGACTTACTCAAGTTCATGAAGAGAGGGGATGCGTAAAGGAGGGTGGAAAGTAGATGTGTACGGGCAATTACCATCCTAGCTAGTGGAGTGAAGAAAGGTTTGATCTTGTATAGTGAGCCAAGTTTTTTATTAACTTGTTTTAATACTTTGATTAATATGCATATCAAACTTGAGGTTATTATCAACTGTTACACCTAAGAGTTTGGTACAGGGATCCTGGGCAATGACAGTGCCATTGTTAGATTTTATAGTAATGGTTGGAGCGGAGGTTGTACGAGTGGGAGAGAAAAGCAGTAGCTTTGTTTTGTTCGGATTTAATAGGAGACATCAATTACAGAGCTGATTTTTTTCGACAGTATTAAAAACATTTTGGGATAGAGTCTGAAGACTTAAAGGGGAGGTGGCAGAGCAAATCAAAGTGGAGTCATCCGCATATTGAATGCAGGTGACTGTTGGGATGACTGTGTACAGGTCATTAATAAAGATAGAAAATAGAAGGGGTCCTAATATAGAGCCCTGAGGGACTCCAAGGGTGAATGGTAGAAGGGAGGATAGTTTGTTCTGCCATAGTACAGCCTGTTGTCTACCACTCAGATAAGATTTGAACCATTGGATAGCCTGGACATCTAGGTTGATAGTTTTAAGTGTGTGTATGAGTAGTTGGTGGTTGACCATGTCAAAGGCTTTGGAGAGATCAAGAAAGATGGCAGAAGAAAGCTTATTGTTGTTTCAGTTTTGATTAATAACACTGGAGAAGAAGAGGAGGGCCGTGGTTGTACTGTGGAATGGTCTGAAACCATGTTGTGAGTTAGCCAGGAGATTGTGCTGAATGAGATAACTCAGGAGTTATTTATAGATGCACTTCTCCATAATTTTAGCCAGGGGTGACAAAATAGCTATAGTTCTCTAATTTGACAGTTCAGTGGAACTGTCCCCTTTGTGGAGTGGAATAACATGGGATGTCTTCCAGATGGAGGGGATAGTGGCTTCTGATATACTTCTATTGATCAGGATAGAGATCGAGTATGCTATGGCATCCACAGCTTTTAGTAGATACTCAGCTGGGAGTAGATCCACTGCAAGGGTGTTAGGTTTTAACTTCTTGATTAGGGCACGGATAAGTGATATGGAAACTGGTTAAAAGTTATAGTGGAGTTGAGAACTAGGTGCGGCGGCATTAGGACTTGGGCAAATGGGAAATGGTTGGTTAGCTAGTGACTGGATAGTTTCTGTGAAGAAACTATTAAAGGAATTGGCAAAGTCTTCCAAAGGTTTTTGGATGGTAGCCAAGAGGGAAGGAGTTGTGCATTGCCCTGGGTGAATAAGTTTATTTATGCCTGCCCAAAGCTTTAGCGGATTGTTTTGATGCTTCTGTTGTAAATGGCAGTCATTTTTTTTATCTAGGGTGGTAGATTTTTTAGTGTTGTTCCTTAGCTGTCTAAATCTACGTTGATTGAAGGGTGATTTTGTGGTACGCCAAGTGGTCCAAGCTTTGTTTCTAAGATCATTTGTCTGGCTTCTTTTGAAAGGCATGGAACAACTTTTGCTTTAGTTCTTATAGAAAGTGCAGGTGCAGGGGTATCAAGGGTGGCTAGGAATTTGGTGTTGAAATATAATACAGCTTCTTCAAGTGGTAGATGTTTTAGGACTGCCCACTTACATGCTTTGAGTTCATTTTGGAAATTAGTGGGGTTAAAGTTTTTGTTGTTTCTAATTGTTTTGTAAGTAGGTTGGTGGGGGATGTCAGTCTTGTGCCTAATTATATAGATACGAAAATGGTCACTTATGTCTTCAGGTCAGGTGCCGGCCCTAAACATGTGGGGTGACTATTAATGAGTATCCAGTCAGGATACTATCTTTGTTGTTAGGTTTACTGATCCCAGTAGGGGAGGATATGATCCGAGTAAATCCATATAGATTTACATGGATGGTCAGAGATTCTGAGGAACAAATATTCCAGTCAATGGTGAAGTCTCCTAGAACAATGGTTTCTTGAGGGTAGTTACGAGACAGCCAAGAGAGGATATCTTCTAGGGTGTTTGCGTTATTACCTGGGGGAATGTAGACACAGGCCATGTTAATACTTTTGTTTTTATTCATTTGAAGCTTGGTAATGAGAATTTCAGCATTATCAACACAGGGTGGTTGTGTGGAATCAGAGGTCACATCTAGAGTAGTTTTGTATAGTACAGCCACAACTCCTCCCTTCCTAGTGGTATGGTCTAACCTGGGGCAAAACCTCGTTATATGCCATTGATGGCTTTAGCCAGGTTTCAGTAAGACAAAGTATATCCGGGTCATATATATCTAAGAGTGCATGCAGGTGGTGGACCTTATTATTTAAGCTTCTAATATTTAGGTGACTGACTAGGAGTGAGTTTGAAGGTCTATTTAAAGTTCATAAGTTAGTGGGAATAGTAGAACTGGGGTTAGAATTGACTAGTGAGGTTGGGCCAGGGTTTGGATGAATGTCCCCATCCCTTGTGAGGTTGCCATGTAGTCTAATTGTGAGCTTCAGGAATTTAAATATTAGTCTTAGGTAATTCTTTGTTTTGGGGTTGATATATCTGGATATAATGGGTTCATAGGTTTATAGGGTCATAGGTTGGTACTAGGCTATCGGCCCTAGGGCCTATATAAACCTAGCCATAACAATTCCCTGGATATTTCTTCCTACAATATTTACTTCCCTGAACCCCTGTCTAGCAGGGTGACTGACGTGATCCCTGGGGTGAATTTCCTATTCCCCATCCAATCAAAGTTCCTTTTAAAGAGGGCCAAAGAGGTGCTCTGCTTGACATGTATGGGCAGTCTATTCCAGAGTCTGGAGAGTCTGTGGTTGGTGGTATTTTCTAGCGAAGGAGTTAGTCGTAAGGGGGATTATTAAGTGGTCTAATTTAATTTGTATTATTGGAGTGGTGGTTTGGTTTCTTGGGTAGTGGTAGCCTAGGTAGGACAGATTTTCGTAGGTGGTGAGAAGATATGGAATTATCATCAAGAGTAGTAAGCAGTATAATAGCATTCATTTGAAAAGTTTCACAGCCAACAACAGAGGCATTGTCTAGATATTAGCTTTGATTTTTGCCCAACTTGAGTAGAGGGATAAATAGGATAGGTAGGTAGGGTCCTGATAATGCCTGGAGAGTTGTTGATTGGTTCTAAAAATAGGGTGAGTGGTTTTCGAGCTATAAATTTAGGACTAGTAGGGGTGGGTGAGATTTGGGGGCAGGGCAGAGACAGCAGTGGAGTTAACCTGACCACAAAATCTGTATGACCTGTATAAGCACATAAGTACAATGAGGCTTTTTTAAAATACTTTCTTACCCTTGTTTTTGATTTATAGATTTTAGTATATAAAGAAGCATGTTCTTTATAAACAGTGACATTTAAAAAGTTAATATGTTATAACTGGCGATTAATAATACATTTTAAAAATGAACTAATGATATCTAAATACTTCACAAACTGGATAAAATTATTTTCTCCCCCTCTCCAAATTAAAAAAAACACGTCAATAAACCTTTTAAATACTATTATATTCTCAGCATAAATACTTTCCAGGATATTCATTCTTTCCCATGCAGCCATGAATAAGTAAGTGTAGCAGGGGGCCATGGCTGCCACCATCGCCACACCATTAATCTGATGGAATAATTTTCCATTGTATTCAAAGAAATTATAACTGAGCATTACATCTAAAATTTTCATCAGTAACATTACCATCTCTTTAGAAAATATTCTAGAATTAATTCGAAACGCACTGTTTCTAACCCCTCATCATTGGGTATAACAGTATAAAGAGATCTGATGTCCAAGGTTACTAATAAATCAGATTGTAAAACTTTAATCTCTTTTATTTTATTTATAAAATCAAAAGTATCTTTTATATAGCTGTCATTCTTTTCCACTACCTTTTGAAGATGTTTATCAACAAAAATGGCCATAGCTTCTATTTTACTCCCTGCACTGGTTACTATCGGCCTGAGAGGGGGATTATTCAAATCTTTGTGAACTTTAGGGAGACCAAAAAAATGACTAAAATTAGGATTGCATACCTTAAAATATTTTCTCAAAGTGTCAGTGATTCTCCCATTTAAAAAACATTCTTCTATTAAAGAATCAACTAAATAAGTCTTTATTAGTAAGTAGTAAATAAGTCTTTATCTCTGAAAATGAGACATTTTTGTATAATTGCACATCAGCCAATCATTCTAATATTTTGTCATTATACATACACCTCTTCATTAGAACTAATGCATTACATTTGTCAACTTTGAGAATCAGCAACTCTTTATTCTTCTTTAATTAAAAAAAAAACAGATCTCTCTTGAGTAGACATATTATAATACTCATATATTCAGTCTTATTATTAAGTAATTCCACAATTTGTAACTCAGACATGTTTAAAAAGATCTCTAATTCCTTTTTTAGAGGAGGATTAAAAACACTGACAAGATGAAAGAAGTTTATATCTCTGTTTTCATTTGAAAATAAAGTCTTTAATTTGAGTTTACAAACATAGTCCCTCGGGCAGTCAATAACATCAGACTTTTCAGCTCTTGCTGCTGGTACAAAGTTCCAACATTTACTTAAAACTTTGCATGCTGTGTCAGAAAGCGGAAAAGATGATAAATTAATCAGCACAGAGTCAGAAGGAAACTCCCTTACTTTCTCCTTTTCTGCTAGTTCTTCTGGTTTCTCTTTCCCCGTTGTCTCTGATTGTTCGTATATTGCTTTCTCTGAGCGCCTGCTACTTCCTCCCAAGTCTTGTTTTCTGTGCCATCTTTCTGGTATATCCGAATATTTTGGTTGTTCAGATACTGCTGAAAATTAACTGCTCCGGATGTGGCACCAGACACAACCTCAGAGGCATCCGTAGTATTTTCACTGGTAGTTCCCCCTTCTTTGTTGCTGTTACTTACAACGCTATTAGCAGGACCGTTACCTTTGCCTGCTAGGCATTCAGACCTCCTCACTTGCTGCTCAGGGGGAGTTTAAACATCAATGACTTCATTCCCTTTATGCACTTGAGGCTCACAATTGGTCAGGGGATTTCTGCATTAATCGCATACATCATTCCCCTTTCGTAGTCCGATCTATCGATTTATCTCTATTACATTTAGTCATTTTCCTCTTTTTAAAGATCTCTTTCTCTCTCAATAGCTTCTCCTGTATTAAACAGAATCTGGAGTCAAAATTAGCAGCTGAAATACTCATTTTTATGTGAAGAAACGCTGCTTTGCTTTCAGTCGTTAAGTCATTAACTTTCGTTCTGTTTAAATTTAGCAGCATTTCAACATACTGTATGCCTACGTTTTGATTGAGTTCAACCCATTTGTCCATAATTTTTTTTGGCAAATTGTCCCCATAGGCATTTTTGTGACTCTTAGTCCTTTTGGCACTCTTTGAGCTGCTAAGCAGTTTTCAAAATAAATGTTGTCCCACTGCAGCCTTTTAAGGCTGAGGAGGTTTTTTTCTAATTTATTAAATAATTCTCCATAGTTAAAGGGTTCTTTTCCTATAGCACACATACCTTCTTCTTTGAAGGGATCTATAGGGGAAGCCAAACAACCTAAAAGTACCTCAGCCGTAGTTAGAGGTGCAGAGGTAAGTTGTTGTTAGAGCAATTGTGGCCTCCTTCTGCACTGAACACAAAGGAACCATTCGGCATATCATGTAGAGTAAAACCCCAAGGAATAGTTAGAAAGCTGGACTCCATTTGGTTACTCGTGTTAAACTAAAATCCACAAAACAATAATCCAAATGTAGAAAAACATACTAATGAACTGTAAATAACAAAATAAAAGTTGTAAAAAGAGCAAACCAAGCCACTTTAATCAAGAAACCAGTAAGCACTTTCATCTACATAAGACTTTTTCAAACTGTCATACATTTCTTTGACCCAGCTTTTAAAACACAAAAAAGTCACATGACATAAGAAATCACATGACACAAAAAAGAAAGAAATTACATAACATAAATAAATCACATGACATGACTTAAAACACATTTTTAGAAATACTAATGCTTTAACTTCTTTTTTTTAAGCAATAAAGTCTTCCCTATTATTAAGTCCTGGTGGATGGCAAGCATTTAATTTTACCTGCCAAGAATATTCTCTCCACCCTAGTTCATCTTCAGCACTGAATAACTTATCATATCCCTGTATTTCATCTAATACAAGGAATTTAAAATTCATGCTGCATTTCCCTCTCTTGTAATGTTTAGCCAATGCATTTTTTTCATCACCAATACTCACTGCATGTTTGTGTTCATATATATGTCTGAATAATTTTCTAGAAGACATGATTACTGGTTTCTCTTCGTAACACAGATTTTACAACGGGGGAGTTAAAATGACTATACTCCATCTTTGCCAGTCACTTGACAGTCTGGATACTTTCTCCACTATAGACCCTGCACAATCATCAGTTAGTCAGCAAATATGTAATACCAAGTCTGCTCCTAAGAATAATACACAAGCTGCCCTTGCAAATGATTAGTTGTTCATACCTCCAGATCTAATGGTACTCTCCGTCAGGAGGTTTTTCAGAGACATACAGCATTAATGCAGCTGAAACTGCTGGAAATTATAGAAATGAATGACAGGAGCAGGAATGAATTACAGGACCACTCGAGAGGTAGATCAGAGCAGACAGGGAACAAGCAGAAACACTGGAACAGCAAAGGTCCGCAAAAGAGAGGCAAGTCCAAGCGACAACAATAGACTTAACAGAAAATCTAGTAAATGTACCTGTTGTGAATTTATCTAATCTCTCTTTATCTGAATACGATCTTTCATTTTTAAGTAAAGGTCTTAAATTTATTCCATCAAATGTGGATATGATAACAAATGCCATTACCGATCTATGAGTGTTTCTTAGAAATTTAAGCCTGAAACTTACTTTTAAAGATTTAGTGTATGCAGGAAAGCAGGTATGTAAGAAACTGAGTACATTTATACCAGCAAACTGTCCAGTTATTATGGCTTTTAATGAAGTATGTGAATGGGAATTGAGGCAGTGCTATGAAATGACGGATAAGAAAAGGTATTATAATTTAACTTTGCAGGAGAAAGAAGCTCTGGGTCTTTCAGAAAATAACAGGGAGTTGTTATCTTAGATAAGGATAAATATGATGCTTGTATCTACAAATTTTTGAATGATAATGTAACTTTTACTAAGATTGATAGGATAGATGTATCCAGAATTATAAGCACTATTAACATGACAATTTATGATATGCAACTTAATGATGATATAGATACTGATTTATTTCACTTTTTTACAGTCCCCTGTCCAAAAATGCCTGTAATATATGGTCTCCCAAAACTAAATCAGGATTTGACAAATCCTCCAATGAGACCTATAGTACCTGGGGGAGGATGGACAACACAGCCTCTCTCATTATTTACAGACTACATTGAGTTGCTATTTAAGTAAAATAAAAAGTTATATAAAATATACTGAAGATTTTTTGACACAATTATGGTTTGGTGAGAGTACTGTCAATCATTTTCTGTTTGTTACATTAGACAGCACATCGTTATTGACAGTTATTCCTACAGATATTGGACTAGAAGCAGTATGATATTTTCTGAGCAATAACACCCCTTGTCCAACAGCAGAATAGGAGTGATATGTGATTTATTAGATGTAGTATTAGGAAATAATGTATTTTTGTTTTATGACCAGATCTATTATCACAAAGTAGGTGTTGCCATGGGTATGCCAGTGGCAAACACCTCTGCAAATATTATTATATCTGAACGGGAGGATATGTGGTTTATACACACACACATATATATATATATATATATATATATATATATATATATATATATATATATAAAGTTGAATATAAGGATAATATACTGTTTTATAAAAGGTTTGTTGATGATGTGTTCCTGCTTTAGAATAATAATATTGAACACCTTAAGCTCTTTGTCCACTATCTGAATTGTACCACAAGTTATTTAAAATTTAGTATGGAGTGTGCTGATAAATGTATTACATATTTTGACAGGGTAACCAGATTAACACCATAGTATATTAAAAAAAGTACAAGCTAATAGATATTTACATAGAGCTAGCATACACGCTCCTTATACATTTAAAAGTGTGTTAAAAAGTCAGCTCCAAAAAACTAGTTGTTTGAATGCAAATGATGAACAGTTCTTTGATCAGTCAAAGGAGGCAATTACTGAATTTGAGAAGCAAGGATATAACACCTGTATGTTACAACAAATACAGAACGAGGTACAAAACATCAGAAGTAATACTGCTAAACCATATTTTTCAGCTAAGAATGATGGTAATGTGGGTTGTCATAGTAATGAAAGGCTTGAGGTTGTAAGGCATATTACTACTTACATTAGGAAATCTCATGTGCTTAAAAATATAATAGAGAAAACTGGAATATTTTGACAACTATGCCAGAGATAAAGAAAATTGTAGGTGAGAAACCATGCTGTGTATACGACACGTGTTCCAACCTAAAGTCACGTTTATTTTATAACGATGTTAAATATAATTATGGACAACAAAAGTATACTAAAGTTGGAACATATCCGTATCATCGTTGTATCTGTTGTAAAGATATTGAAACTAATAATAATATATTCATACACCATAATACAGGTAGGGAATATGTATTCAATAGTTACACCACATGTAATATTTGTAATATTATATATTTAGCAAACTGTGTAGCTTGTACAGCATTTTACATAGGAAAATGTACTAGGAAACTGAAGGAGAGAATCACTGAACACAAGTCTGAAATTAAGAGAAATGAGGGTGCAAACGCATTGGCTAAGCACATAGAAGAAAGGGGCACAGAGCATACATTTTGGTTTGGAGTGATAGAAATTAAGTATAAAAGTATAAGAGGTGGAGACCTGAATAATGATTTAGAAGTTCATAAGTATGAAAGGATTACATTGCTAGATGCAGACCATAAACCAGGTTTAAATATGGCTACTAGCATCAAACCTGTACTTAAGAGGAAACGAATATGCTGTAACTCTTACACTGACTGTATCTTTAACTCTTAATTGAAGTTTTAAATGTAAATTGCACTGATTGGGTTGTGTTTTATTAGAGTGTTTTACAAGGGTTGTGATTTTAACTTTTCTACACATTGAAGAAAGGACTTCTCCCAAAAGCTTTGTCATTTGTGAGAAATAAAGTGTACTGCTGTTGCTTTTGAATCAACATGTCTGTATTTGGAATGTATCCTTTGTTTCACTATTACATCACCTCATGTTGCTATTACATCACCTCATGTTGCTATTACATCACCTCATGTTGCTATCAGTGTTGTGCTGACAGCTTAGCTGTTCTTCTAGCTAACAGCCTGCAAACTTATGAGCAGGGACTGCTGACATGTGACCAGTAACATCAAACATCAGTTTGTATAATCCACTATTCCAGTGCACAGTTGACATTTCACCATATTTATTTTTATTTGATATTTGTTAATGAGGTAAGTGATTTGGTCCATAGTTTCTTTTCAGCCATGACCTGGGCCAGGTTGGCAAGGACAATACACATACAAAAGAAAAAAAAAATTACAAAAATATGTCTTACATGAACCAACTCAAAGTCCTGTCACTATACTCAGAATCCTTCAGACTGCTAATTGGTGACCTGTGTCTGGCATACAAGGCATCCTTCAAGCCAGTACTGATGGATTTACTGCACATCAGCAAGTCAAATGGAAGTCTAAGGATCTAAGCCTCTTCTATAACATCATTAGAACGGTTTGGAGGGATGGGTATACCTCACAGAGAATATTGATTTTCTTCAGCAGACTCCCCATCCATATAAAATAAAGTTTATCCCTGTCTGTATTCAACTGCAACTTTGATCTATAGATGGGAAACAGAAAATTTACCCAGGACTGCCCCCTGTACTACTAATGGACACAGGCATTATGATAGCCTTCGTCTAGATTATTTTAGTGCCTGTTGTTGGTGACCCTTATGAATTGCTTATTGCTAATAATAACAGCCAAAATGTGCAAAATGAATCTGTCTGCCTCCATGCACACTCCATCTATGTAATGCCTCATGAGCTCTGGTTTAACATCAAGTTGCATGAAGTCAGGAGATGGTGGTAAAGTTCTGAGCATAATGGACTTGCACTGGTCTCTTTGATACCAAAGTTAAATCTGAGCACAGAGTTGTTAACAAATCTGACAATAAAAGGCAGCATTCCTGTCTAGAGAGATTGCCATCATATCAAATTCGAAAGCTTTCCTTTGAAGAATGTCAGTTGATCACTTGCTCCTTTGCAGCAAAGGCATCATTGAAGACAATTTCTTCTTTAAGAATAATCGCAGTCAGACTGTGCTGTATTTGCATGATTTTCCACTGTACAACTTCCATCTTTTGATTGCTCTGACTAGCCTCCTTGATTTCAAGTATAAGGCCTACAAATCTGTACATTTGTCCAACATGATTCTTGTTTCCCTTGATGACTTAAATCCTATGAATTAATATCACATCAGCTTTTCATTATTCTGTAAAGGAATCCATTTGTTTTAAAGGGGCTGTTGGTAGTCTTTCTGTCTTTGACAAGCTTATTGTAGACCCTGACATCTTCAGTAGACACCAGCCATCCCAACCTTTTCATATAGTGTAAGGTAAGTAAGAAAGTAATTTATTCACAACTTGTTTCTGTCTTGCATGAATGTTGAGCTTGCAATTCATGGATTATGCACTGCACATATTACTAAAATGTTAATTACTAGATCTTAAAGGATTCATTGTGAAAGAGAAATGCTATTATCCACTGCACCATAGCATGTCCTTGGGCTGGCTACAGGCCTACTGTATAGTTGTGAGTTCTTTAATAAGCATCATGATTTTTAGCACATCCTAGTTTTATAACATGTTCTTCCGACAGTTCCATTTGCAAACACTTTTAAGTATTATGTGGGCTTCGTGTCCTTCCTCTAGGCTATTATTACACTTTTAAGTATTATGTGGGCTTTGTATCCTTCCTCTAGGCTATTATTACACTTTTAAGTATTATGTGGGCTTTGTGTCCTTCCTCTAGGCTATTATTACACTTTTAAGTATTATGTGGGCTTCGTGTCCTTCCTCTAGGCTATTATTACACTTTTAAGTATTATGTGGGCTTCATGTCCTTCCTCTAGGCTATTATTACACTTTTAAGTATTATTTGGGTTTTGTGTCCTTCCTCTAGGCTATTATTACACTTTTAAGTATTATGTGGGCTTTGTGTCCTTCCTCTAGGCTATTATTACACTTTTAAGTATTGTGTGGGCTTTGTGTCCTTCCTCTAGGCTATAATTACACTTTTAAGTATTGTGTGGGTTTCGTGTCCTTCCACTAGGCTATTATTACACTTTTAAGTATTGTGTAGGCTTCGTGTCCTTCCACTATGCTATTATTACACTTTTAAGTATTGTGTGGGTTTTGTATCCTTCCTCTAGGCTATTATTACACTTTTAAGTATTATGTGGGCTTCGTGTCCTTCCTCTAGGCTATTATTACACTTTTAAGTATTATGTGGGCTTCATGTCCTTCCACTAGGCTATTATTACACTTTTAAGTATTGTGTAGGCTTTGTGTCCTTCCTCTAGGCTATTCTAACACTTTTAAGTATTGTGTGGGCTTTGTGTCCTTCCTCTAGGCTATTATTACACTTTTAAGTATTGTGTGGGCTTCGTGTCCTTCCACTAGGCTATTACTACACTTTTAAGTATTGTGTAGGCTTCATGTCCTTCCTCTAGGCTATTATTACACTTTTAAGTATTGTGTGGGTTTTGTATCCTTCCTCTAGGCTATTATTACACTTTTAAGTATTATGTGGGCTTCATGTCCTTCCACTAGGCTATTATTACACTTTTAAGTATTGTGTAGGCTTTGTGTCCTTCCTCTAGGCGATTATTACACTTTTAAGTATTATGTGGCTTTGTGTCCTTCCTCTAGGCTATTATTACACTTTTAAGTATTATGTGGGCTTCGTGTCCTTCCTCTAGGCTATTATTACACTTATAAGTATTGTGTAGGCTTTGTGTCCTTCCTCTAGGCTATTATTACACTTTTTAAGTATTGTGTGGGCTTTGTGTCCTTCCTCTAGGCTATTATTACACTTTTAAGTATTGTGTGGGCTTCATGTCCTTCCACTAAGCTATTATTACACTTTTAAGTATTGTGTAGGCTTCGTGTCCTTCCTCTAGGCTATTATTATACTTTTAAGTATTGTGTGGGTTTCATATCCTTCCTCTAGGCTATTATTACACTTTTATGTATTATTTGGGCTTCGTGTCCTTCCTCTAGGCTATTATTACGCTTTTAAGTATAATGTGGGCTTCGTGTCCTTCCTGTGGGCTATTATTACACTTTTAAGTATTATGTGGGCTTCGTGTCCTTCCTCTAGGCTATTATTACACTTTTAAGTATTATGTGGGCTTCGTGTCCTTCCTCTAGGCTATTATTACACTTTTAAGTATCATGTGTCCTTCCCCTAGGCTATTATTACACTTTTAAGTATTGTGTGGGCTTCGTGTCCTTCCTCTAGGCTAATATTACACTTTTAAGTATTATGTGGGCTTCGTGTCCTTCCTCTAGGCTATTATTACACTTTTAAGTATTATGTGGGCTTCGTGTCCTTCCTCTAGGCTATTATTACACTTTTAAGTATCATGTGTCCTTCCCCTAGGCTATTATTACACTTTTAAGTATTGTGTGGGCTTCGTGTCCTTCCTCTAGGCTATTATTACACTTCTAAGTATTGTGTGGGCTTCGTGTCCTTCCACTAGGCTATTATTACACTTTTAAGTATTGTGTGGGCTTCGTGTCCTTCCTCTAGGCTATTATTACACTTTTAAGTATTGTGTAGGCTTTGTGTCCTTCCTCTAGGCTATTATTACACTTTTATGTATTATGTGGGCTTTGTGTCCTTCCTCTAGGCTATTATTACACTTTTAAGTATTATGTGGGCTTCGTGTCCTTCCTCTAGGCTATTATTACACTTTTAAGTATTATGTGGGCTTCGTGTCCTTCCTCTAGGCTATTATTACACTTTTAAGTATTATGTGGGCTTCGTGTCCTTCCTCTAGGCTATTATTACACTTTTAAGTATTATGTGTCCTTCCTCTAGGCTATTATTACACTTTTAAGTATTGTGTGGGCTTCGTGTCCTTCCTCTAGGCTATTATTACACTTTTAAGTATTGTGTGGGCTTCGTGTCCTTCCACTAGGCTATTATTACACTTTTAAGTATTGTGTAGGCTTTGTGTCCTTCCTCTAGGCTATTATTACACTTTTAAGTATTGTGTAGGCTTCGTGTCCTTCCTCTAGGCTATTATTACACTTTTATGTATTCAAGTATTTAAGTATAGACAATAATCTCAAATTTGACCTACATGTTAACCAAACTATCAAAGCCATCAATAAAAAACTAGGGTCACTTTACAGAATAAAAGCCTTCCTAAACCCTCCAGCTAAAATTGCCATAGCTCGCTCTCACCTTCTTTCATCCCTTCTGTATGCATCACCTCAACTCTCGAA
This sequence comes from Protopterus annectens, assembly GCF_019279795.1. Lineage (NCBI taxonomy): Eukaryota > Metazoa > Chordata > Ceratodontiformes > Protopteridae > Protopterus > Protopterus annectens. Next base: position 59,907,273 of record NC_056749.1, on the reverse strand, counting down.
TTTGAACAAGACTGTCCTTAAACTCTCAATTTGCTACAACCACATTGCCAGGTTTGCCACTGGGCTGCCTTTTAGGACACATCATTGCATCAATCTAAATCAGCTTGGTTGGCTTGAACTACCTAGCCTAATCCAGTATAACCAACTGATTATGGCCTATAAAATCCTCTATAATCCGGACCATACTCCTGCACTTAAAAATATTAGCACCCCCTATAACAATCCTAGACCGCTTCGATCCTCTAACAAACTACTAATTCAGACTAGCAAAATTAATAACACAGCCGGTGATTCTCTCTTTGCAAACTCTGTAAGTAGATCCTGAAACTCTCTTCCAGCTGATATTACCTTACTTTCCACCTTAGGTCAATTTAAAACTAGACTCAAACAACATTTGTCACTTAACTGGCTATGTCAATGTATCAAGCCTGGCTAACTCGAATGTGTAAAAATCTGTTAACCAGTTTACTGTGTAATTTAATTTAATCCTGACTTGTGCTCAGGACTAACTGTAACCTGTGGAACTTGTTTAACTTGCTTACTTATGTAATCTCTGTAAATAGTCTGTTTGTAATATGTAATGCTGGTATTATGTAATGCTGTATCTGCTTACCCTTGGAGCTTTTCTCCCCGGGCCTCGGCTGAAAATGGACATGCATCCAGTCGGACTATCCCGGTCAACAAATGTAAAATAAATAAATAAAATTAAGTATTGTGTGGGCTTCCTATCCTTCCTCCAGGCTATTATTATACTTTTAAGTATTATGTGGGCTTTGTGTCCTTCCTATAGGCTGTTATTACACTTTTAAGCATTATGTGGGCTTTGTGTCCTTCCTCTAGGCTATTATTACACTTTTAAGTATTATGTGAGCTTCGTGTCCTTCCTCTAGGCTATTTTTACACTTTTAAGTATTATGTGGGCTTCGTGTCCTTCCTCTAGGCTATTATTACACTTTTAAGTATTATGTGGGCTTCGTGTCCTTCCTCTGGGCTATTATTACACTTTTAAGTATTATGTGTCCTTCCTCTAGACTATTATTACACTTTTAAGTATTGTGTGGGCTTCGTGTCCTTCCTCTAGGCTACTATTACACTTTTAAGTATTGTGTGGGCTTCGTGTCCTTCCACTAGGCTATTATTACACTTTTAAGTATTGTGTGGGCTTCGTGTCCTTCCTCTAGGCTATTATTACACTTTTAAGTATTGTGTAGGCTTCGTGTCCTTCTTCCAGGCTATTATTACACTTTTAAGTATTGTGTGGGCTTCGCATCCTTCCTCTATGCTATTATTACACTTTTAAGTATTATGTGGGCTTTGTGTCCTTCCTCTAGGCTATTATTACACTTTTAAGTATTATGTGTCCTTCCTCTAGGCTATTATTACACTTTTAAGTATTGTGTGGGCTTTGTGTCCTTCCTCTAGGCTATTATTACACTTTTAAGTATTGTGTGGGCTTCGTGTCCTTCCTCTAGGCTATTATTACACTTTTAAGTATTGTGTAGGCTTTGTGTCCTTCCTCTAGGCTATTATTACACTTTTTAAGTATTGTGTGGGCTTTGTGTCCTTCCTTTAGGCTATTATTACACTTTTAAGTATTGTGTGGGCTTCATGTCCTTCCACTAGGCTATTATTACACTTTTAAGTATTGTGTAGGCTTCGTGTCCTTCCTCTAGGCTATTATTATACTTTTAAGTATTGTGGGGTTTCGTATCCTTCCTCTAGGCTATTATTACACTTTTATGTATTATGTGGGCTTCATGTCCTTCCTCTAGGCTATTATTACGCTTTTAAGTATAATGTGGGCTTCGTGTCCTTCCTCTAGGCTATTATTAAACTTTTAAGTATTATGTGGGCTTTGTGTCCTTCCTCTAGGCTATTATTACACTTTTAAGTATTATGTGGGCTTCGTGTCCTTCCTCTAGGTTATTATTACACTTTTAAGTATTATGTGGGCTTCGTGTCCTTCCTTTAGGCTATTATTACACTTTTAAGTATTATGTGGGCTTCGTGTCCTTCCTCTAGGCTATTATTACACTTTTAAGTATTATGCGTCCTTCCTCTAGGCTATTATTACACTTTTAAGTATTGTGTGGGCTTTGTGTCCTTCCTCTAGGCTATTATTACACTGTTAAGTATTGTGTGGGCTTCGTGTCCTTCCACTAGGCTATTATTACACTTTTAAGTATTGTGTGGGCTTCGTGTCCTTCCTCTAGGCTATTATTACACTTTTACGTATTGTGTAGGCTTCGTGTCCTTCCTCTAGGCTATTATTACACTTTTATGTATTATGTGGGCTTTGTGTCCTTCCTCTAGGCTATTATTACACTTTTAAGTATTATGTCGGCTTTGTGTCCTTTCTCTAGGCTATTATTACACTTTTAAGTATTATGTGGGCTTCGTGTCCTTCCTCTAGGCTATTATTACACTTGTAAGTATTATGTGGGCTTTGTGTCCTTCTTCTAGGCTATTATTACACTTTTAAGTATTATGTGGGCTTTGTGTCCTTCCTCTAGGCTATTATTACACTTTTAAGTATTATGTGGGCTTCATGTCCTTCCTCTAGGCTATTATTACACTTTTAAGTATTATGTGGGCTTCGTGTCCTTCCTCTAGGCTATTATTACACTTTTAAGTATTATGTGGGCTTCGTGTCCTTCCTCTAGGCTATTATTACACTTTTAAGTATTATGTGTCCTTCCTCTAGGCTATTATTACACTTTTAAGTATTGTGTGGGCTTTGTGTCCTTCCTCTAGGCTATTATTACACTTTTAAGTCTTGTGTGGGCTTCGTGTCCTTCCACTAGGCTATTATTACACTTTTAAGTATTGTGTGGGCTTTGTGTCCTTCCTCTAGGCTATTATTACACTTTTACGTATTGTGTAGGCTTCGTGTCCTTCCTCTAGGCTATTATTACACTTTTAAGCATTGTGTGGGCTTTGTGTCCTTCCTCTAGGCTATTATTACACTTTTAAGTATTATGTGGGCTTCGTGTCCTTCCTCTAGGCTATTATTACACTTTTAAGTATTATGTGGGCTTTGTGTCCTTCCTCTAGGCTATTATTACACTTTTAAGTATTATGTGGGCTTCGTGTCCTTCCTCTAGGCTATTATTACACTTTTAAGTATTATGTGGGCTTCGTGTCCTTCCTCTAGGCTATTATTACACTTTTAGGTATTATGTGGGCTTCGTGTTCTTCCTCTAGGCTATTATTACACTTTTAAGTATTATGTGTCCTTCCTCTAGGCTATTATTACACGTTTAAGTATCGTGTGGGCTTCGTGTACTTCCTCTAGGCTATTATTACACTTTTAAGTATTGTGTGGGCTTCGTGTCCTTCCACTAGGCTATTATTACACTTTTAAGTATTGTGTAGGCTTCGTGTCCTTCCTCTAGGCATTATTACACTTTAAAGTATTGTGTAGGCTTCATGTCCTTCCTCTAGGCTATTATTACACTTAGGACTTAGGAAAACATTCATTGTTCAATGGGAAGGCTGACATGCCCGCCTATTGACGTATTATGCATTTGTCACCTTCTGCTTTCTGCACCTCTGCACTGCACATCCTGCTTACAGCTGCATTTATCTTTATATTGAACTAAGCAGGGTGTATAAACTGCAGCACCAGTATTATGTTACTTTTGATGAATTCAGTAAGTCAGAGTTGCTCTGATTTTTTTTTTAATTTAATCAGAGAGGATTCAGCCTTTAGAGTCGATTAAATGGTGTCCAAAATAAACTGAGCACAGTAGCACAAAGGAGGACTAGTACACTATGTTTTTTTTTCCACACTGTCCTTCATGCTACCAGTCTGGCACTCTCTATGCTGAGACTACCAGCTGTCTCCTTGCCCATCCAAACTTTTCATCCAGTGCTGCAGGAGCTGGTTGTGGAACTAGTTATCAAGGGTCTCATCATGTTGGTGCACCTATCCAGAGGAGGAGTTACTTTGACCTAACCATTTTCTCCTCCCTTGTGGTTTGGCCTGGGACGTGGGAGGTGTACTGCCCCACCTCTTCATCTGCTTATCCATGTCTTCAGCCTGCCCCCCTCTTTAGCCATGACTACCAATGTGCTTTCCCCAGTCTCTACCAGAGATCAACTCACTAGATGCCCATAGGTCCAACCACCCACCCTAGGATGGTAAGGTCCATCCCTCCCTGATGCTTCTGTCAGTCACCTATGCTTCTAATTGAACCTGGGTGGCCTGGGTTGTTGGCAGGGCTTTATCCCTCTACACCACTGGAATGGCTACTTGTACAGTGTGTGAAAGGTATTAAAATGGGCCATCTGTGAAGGACCTAAGTAGCAATCTTACCAGAGAAACAGGTGCTGAGAAACAGTAGCACTTACTACTGCAGCAGAGAGATACCCAGCTATAACCTTTTGTAATGATAGTTATTGAAATAATTCGCTAGTATATGGAGGATAAGAGGAAATTATGCAGAACAGACCAAGTAAAAGTATTCATTTCATTATTTTCATATAATATTAATTTGTCCATAGTTAGGTATTTTTGTATACTTATATAATATTAAAATTAAATAAAACATTCTATCATTTACAATGCAGTAATATGTGAAGTTAAATCACCAGATCTTATAATTCTCATATAGATATAATGTCTGTTCTAGGAGGGGCATCTGGACACGTTCAGACATTTGTAGGAATTTAGATAACTATTTAATCAAGATATGTGTAGACTGGAATACGTGCACTGTATCTTCCAAAGACTGAACATGCATATAAGTAGTCAGCATGGGCTAGGTTCAGTGCCATTTTGTGAGTGCAGTCCGAGAGTGAGCATGTATGAGTGTAATAACCAGTTTGTTTATAAGTTTATCTAATTTGAAGTTATTAAGCCTCAATCCTGATGTTTGTACATAATAAAGCTGCTTGAACAGAACCCACAAAGTCTCGTCTATTGTATCCTGACTAGACGAGCAACATGGTGTCAGAACTGGGATTCCAGAGACTGATATTTAGAGCTACAAGGTGCAGAGATAACAGTGAAGGTAAACTAAGAGAAACCAGCAGGAAAAATAGCCAGAAAAGAACCAAAGGTAATGAAAACTTGCACAAACAGTTTATTTTATAAAAAAGATAAAACAGAGCATTATGAGAGCACAAACCACATTATTAAACAAGCGAGAGACACAAAATGTTTGAGATTATTTGATAAAACAATTGTCAGAAAAGCACATAAGATATTAGAAATTACCTCAGAATTACAAAATGAGTGTGTTCAAAGCAAAACGAGTGTGTTTAGAGTAAAATGTGCATGTTTAAAGCAAAACAGGCATGTTTAGTGTAAAACAAGCACAAGAAAAGTACATTTGGTATATAAAGAGATTAAATGAGCAAACAAATATACTGAGGGCAAAAAGGGCACATTAAGCATAAATAAAGCAAGGCGACTACATATTTTGGAAAAGCGCTGTGTCTTGCATAACTACTACTTTGTATTGTATTCAGAGCATAACTAGTGTTAATCAAAGTATCTCAAAGTGTGTAAAAGTGCTTACAGCATGTGCTTATTACTGTGCATTTATTCCAAAGAGTTTATTTGTGTGCAAAGTGCAACTATTTCATAAAGTGCAGTCAAAATCACAGGTGGCCTAATGGTTAAGGTGTTTGCCCTTCAAACACAAGGTGCAGGGTTTGAGTTTCACAAGAGATAATTGGCTAGGCTTACAATGGCTTGCAAGGGTAGTTAACCTAGTACTAACCTATGAACCTAAAAACAGCCATTTCAAAAGGTTTCTTGTGCTGGGTATGTCTATTCACAAAGTGCCGCCATTACAGAGTGTTTCTTGCAATGTAAAGAATTATTTAGCAAAGTACCGCCATTTTGCTGAAGTTTCAGTGTGCTGTGTACTGTTTATTCACAAAGTGCAATTACTTTGAAATGTTTCTTACTTCGAGCTTCTTATTCCCAGTTCATTCACATAGTGCAGTTATTTTAAAATGTTTCTTACATTGATAAGAGGTGATTTCTTACAGTACAGTAATTTCAGGAGTATTACAGTGCCTGAGAGACTTATTTCACAAAGTTCAGTTATTTGGAGGCTTGTTGTGCTGTTTGGCAAAGTTACAAGTACTGGCATAAATTTCTGGCATATGTGTATATGTATGTACGTGCATATTTCCAAAAGCCTTCACTGGTATGTGTTAACCTGGCAGATGGATTTCAAAAGCACTCACCATGCGTGTTTGATCATAATATTGCAGAGAATTGGAGAATATTTGAGGAAGAGTACGATATTTTTATACAAGCAGCTTATTCTGACAAAGATGCATGCGCTGGGGCATTCATTTTGCTAAACCTAGCTGAGTCAGAGGCCATTGAAACAGAGCGTTCATTTGTGTATGCACCAGCAGTATATGAAAGAGAAGGTGAAAATCATCATATTGTTGTACAAGGTGAATCAAGGGAATACCCCAAGGGTCTGAAGTGCAAATTCAGGGAAATGTGTAACCCCCCAGACAAATATTACATTAGTGAGGCATTTGTTTTACTCAAGAGATCAGAAACCAAAGGAAACTTTTGCAATTTGTATAACTGACCTGAGAAGCAAAGCTAAAGTATATTGGTTTGGTAACCTAAAAGATGAGTTGATAAAGGATTGGCTCGTGCGGTATTAATAGTGCTGCAATGAGAAAGATTTTGCTTCATGAATGTGATTTAACATTGAGTAAAGCTATTGACATTTGCCAATTCCATGAAGTTACAGAAAGGCACACAAGTATGCTTGCAAGTGATAAAGAGTATGGTTTCAGCAGGCCTAAGCACATGACAGCCACAGCCCCTGCTGGTTTACCAAGGAAACCACGTAGTTTTCAAGCAAATTCTAAGAAAGGAGCATGCTCATGCAGTACAGGTGTGAGTCAGCAAAAATTGTTAACCGTCATAATTGTGGTGCAAATCATGAATCTTAAAGAGAGAAAGGCTTAGCATTTGGTCAGCAATGCCACAAGTGTAAAACATGGAACCATTTTCAAAAGTTTTGCAAATCAAGTAAACCGCACACAGTTATAAAGAAGGGTCACACAAAAAAGCAAACTGATCAAGTGGAATTGAAACAGTCTGCTTTCTGTGTAGACGGTGTACCAGTAATTGATGAGAAGGCTGATGCAGTGAATTTGTTGACAAAAATTGAAGTATTTTATACTGTCCAGATCAATGGTAGATCCACCAAGCTCAAAGTAGACACTGGTCCAAAGTGTAATGTTATGCCAGCAGATACTTTTGCTAAATGAACAACTCAATGTGGCTAGTTTTGTGAAACTTGTTGCTTATGGAGGTGAAGAAATTCAAACTGAAGGTTCAGTAGTACTTCCATGTTATTTGGCAAGGAGCTGTTGCAACTTGTTATTCTATGTAGTTCAAAGACCTGTGTAGTCACTATTGGGTCTCAGAGAGACAGTTTGAGAAGGAATCTGCTGTCTTTTACCAAAGAAATTCATCATATAAGCACATGTCCTCGTTCCAATTTTACTGAATCTATTTTCTCAGAGAACGCTAATATTTTCGAGACAGGATGGGCAAACTTCCAGTTGTGTATTCTATGAAGTTAGACCTGGAGGTCAGTCCAGTGGTCAGGCCAGCAAGAAAAGTTCTGATAGCTATGCAGAATAAAGTCAAGGCTCAGTTGTATAAAATGGTGCAGTCAGGTGTGATTTGTCCAGTCACAGAACCAACTGAATGGGTGTTGTCCATGGTAGCAGCCCACAAAAAAGGCTCAAATGAAATCAGAATATGTATTGACCCAAGAGATTTGAACAAAGCATTAAAGAGACAGCATCATCCAATTGGCACAGTCGAAGTGGTCACAGCCTTAATACCAAATGCCACTGTTTTTTCTGTCTTGGATACAAAAAGTTCATTTTGGCAAGTGATGCTTGATCACAAATCCTCATTACTGACTACTTTCAGTACCTCATTTGGCAGATATAGATTTCTCAGGATGCCATCTGAAATAAATTCTGCAAGTGAAGTCTTTCAACGTGCAATAGAGCAAATTGTTTCAGCTTATCCTTGCGCCATAATGGTAGATGATTTATTGGTTAGAGGCGATGGTTAAGCAGAGCATGACAGAAACCTTAAGAGAGTTCTAGACAAAGCACATGAAGTGAACTTGGAGCTCAGTCCTCTGAAGTGCAAATTCAACTACCAGAAGTTACATATGTAGGTAATTTATTTACCAGCACTGGCTTGAAACCAAACCTGTCGAAGCAAGAAGCCATTCTAGAGATGTCAGCACCAGATAATATTCAAGCTCTACAATGTTTTCTTGGTATGGTCAACTATTTAGGCAAGTTTATACCAGACTTCAGTGAGTTGACAGGACCTTTGAGAGAACTAACGTGCAAAAATGTTACATGGCTTTGGTTGGAACAGCACCAGAAATCATTTGAAGACCATAAGCAGAAAATTGCCACCCCACCTACATTAAGATACTATGATGTCAATTAACCAGTAACCCTTTCCTGTGATGCTTCAAAATTTGGTGCAGTCATTCTTCAAGAAAGCAGACCAGTAGCCTATGCATCAAGAACTCTTACCCAAAATGAAATGCAATATGCTCAAATCGAGAAAGAACTTTTGGCAATCATATTTACATGTTCCAAGTTTCATGATTATATTTATGGTCAAGCTATTCAAATTGAAACCAATCACCAACCTTTAGTTACTATTTTAAAAAAGCCTATGCATTCAGCTCCAGTGAGATAACAATGAATGATGCTCAAATTGCAAAAGTACAACTACAAAATGGTCTATACAAAAGGCAAACTTCTTTATCTGGCTGATACCTTATCCAGATCACCCAGAAATAGTATGGAACAGCTTCATGCAAAGAATTTCGACTTTGATGTCATTGAAGTGTATAATTTTTCTACCACGAGACATGATGAGCTGAGAGATCATACAAAGACTGATCCAGTTTTGCAAAAGATCAATCACTACATTAATGCCGGATGGCTGTCAAAGTAATCTAGTGTACCACCTAAAGTGCAAACTTATTTTCCTTACAGAGATGAGATGTTGATGGAAGATAGCATTATTTTCAAAGGTCCTAAAATTCTTGTTCCTGCTTCCTTACAGCATGAATATATCCAGATTTTGCATCGTGGTCACTAAGGTTCCGAATCTTCCAAAAGAAGGGCAAGAGGACTAGTATTTTGGCCTTCTCTTACAAAAGACATTGACAAAGTACTTTCTTCTTGTTCAGTATGCAATAGTACTAAACCACATTTGCAAAGAGAACCACTTCAACTAAGTCAAGTTCCTGAACTACCTTGGTCAACAGTAGCCACTGATATATTCAAGTGAAACAACCAGCATTACTTGGAATTGGTAGACTCTTATTCAAACTGGTCTGAGATTGATTCACTACCTAACCTAACCTCCACTGTTGTTATTACTAAGTTGAAATGTCATTTCTCAGTCCATGGTAGTCCACACAGTTATTTATGACAATGGTACTCAATTTACTAGTCAGTTGTTTCAGAAATTTACAAAAGAATGGGACTTCGTACGTGTTACTAGCAGTCCAGAATATCCTCAGTCAAATGGACTAGCTGAATGTGCAGTGCTGAGTGCAAAGCAATTACTCGAGAGGTCAAAACATGACAATACCGATGTATTTTTGAATGTACTCAATCTCAGAAACATACTCTGTGACGATATACTTGGCTTGCCTGCTCAGAGACTTCTATCTAAGCAAACCAGAACAGTGTCGTCTATCAGTTCCAATTTGTTCATGCCTAAAGCTAAGAACAACAGGACAATTAGAGCTCAACTATTCAGAAAGCATTCTTTCTAGAAGTCCAGCTATAATACATTGAGTAAATTTCTTCATCCACTGAAAGAAGGAGAGACAGTGAGGATACAAACAGTGAAAGGTTTTAACCGGATTGGTCAAATAACAGGTATAGGTACAGAGCCGAGATCCTACTTTGTAGAATCTGAGGGTGTGGAGTACAGGAGAAATTGCAGACATCTTCATCCTGTAGCAGAATCGATATTGCAGCATTGTTCCTGTGATACAGACTCTAGATCTCAGAGCGATCCAGACAATGTTGCTGTTGCAGAACGAGTCTTAAACCTCGACTTCCAGTCTTGATGATCCTGATGACCCAAAAGCTGAACGTTCAGCACAGACAGTCCCAGTTGCTAGACCTGAATCCAGTTTCTATATCACATGATTTGGTTGTATTTCCACACCTAGTGTGAGATATACAACAACCTGGATATAACTGTGTATATGTATTTAATTCTGTATAATTGCGTGACAAAGAATTATTTATATTGATTGAATGCCGATTAATGTCATCAACATTGCATGATTTATTTCTCACAGTGGGAGGATGTAGAATGGAATACGAGTGTTGTATCTTTAAAAAGCATTCCAAGGACTGAACGTGCATATAAATAGTCAGCATGTGCCAAGTTCAGTGCCATTTTGTGAGTCCAGCCAGAGAGTGAGGATGTATGAGTGTAATAGCTAGTTTGTTTATAAGTTTATCTAAATTGAAGTTATTAAGCCTCAATCCTGATGTGTTTGCACATAATAAAGCTGCTTGAACAGACCCCACAAAGTCTCGTCTATTGTATCCTGACTAGACAAGCGACAATATGGGTGCTAGAACTATAGGGTGGGGTGGCAAGAACACCCCCACACACTTTCAACAGCTGCCCAATGTGCCCTGAAACTGACAGCAGAGTACAATTACATGGAATCATTTGCATTGGCATTTCTGAGGTAACCCCAAGTTCATGTAGCTGCAAAAAGATGATTTGAGTAATACAGCATCTTTTTCTGGCTGCCCAAACTTGCAATTTCCATGGAAGTGCCTATGTGAGTATTTCTAAGGCACATCAATCGACTTCTTACATCAAGAGCTTTGGATAAAGCCAAATATAACAGGGGAATGAATGCTGAAAGCTATGGAAATTTTTTTAACTATTACTTATTCATTTAAAATTTTAACAGAATAGGTTTTGCATCAGTATGCATTTTCTAAACAGCAGCACTATGACACTTTAATGTCTGGTATTAGTGATCTCTCAACTTTAACTTAAGAACTCTGGACAAAGCCAAAAATAATGGTTGGATAAAGGACCAAAATGAGGCACAGACTTTAAATATTGGTCTTATAAACTTAGAAAGCTGATAGAATAACAGGTTTTCCATTAACATGCATTTTCTGACAGTCTTACAATGAAATATTTCATCATTTACTGGGCACAATCCTCAACTGTTTGCCAGAAAACCACAGATTTTGTGAGGAACAGACCAAAAACACAAGGCAATAATATGCATATTCTGTCAAATTCTGGCGAGTTGAGAGGTATGATCCTGAGTGATTTACCGGAAAATCAAATATTTCATGAGAAGCGGTGCAAAAATATGAGGCAAAATCAGGGATGTTCTACAAAATTCTGGACAATTTATTTATTTGTTTATTGATTTATCGTTGTTTGTTTACCAGATAAGTAGGGTGGACTATTGACCCCCTTTCAGAAACAGTTCAGGATCAGTAGCAATAGACAACACTTTACAAAAATATAATAAGGTATTACATTCATGTCCATACTTTGTACAGTTGACAGGTATGTTCTACAAATAAATTTTAATTTCCATAAGTTGTTGCAGACCTGCATATTTATTGTCTTTCACCCATTGAGTACCATGATTGGCTTTGGCTCTCCTCTCTCATAGTCTGATTTAGGCAGAATGTGCTACAGAAGCACATTTCATGGAGTTAGACTAACAGTCTAGTAATCATTTTGCTGTATTTCAGTGGCGGCTGGTAGTCCAAAGGGAGGCTGCAGGAGACAGCTGAATGGGTGGGGCCAATGGGAAGGGGTGAGGTCAACTAGAAAGGGGCAGGGCTATGCTCAAAACCACAAAAACTGGGACTTTAATTAAATACACTGCCCTGGGTGCCAAACCATCATTATGAGAGTCCAATAAAGACAAAATGAAGTGTAAAAGAAAAAAAAATATTTCAATGCATTGGCTACACACCAGCTTGCTTAATATCTAGATGGAAACAAAAAGGTTGTGAGGCATGAAAATACATTACTGGAATGCCAGTCAAAATCAAGCATAAAAAACAAGCAGCACTCAACTCAAACCACGTCTCCTTGCACTGCAGTTCTAATTATAATTTATATTCAGCTTTATAAAAGTACCAGGTAACATGCTGAAAGTAGCAATCTCTGTGATACCCCCACTTGTAAATAAAAATGTTTCTTATCCAAAAAAGACCTGCTGCCTGACAACTATCTACTTGTTTCATGGGGAAAACATGATCAAAGTAAAGAATAAACAACAAACAAGAAACAAGCTCAAGATAAACTGCTTAAAGGATTCCTGCACAGGTTATGGACCACACATGCGAGATTAGTATTTTATTTAGTTTACAGGTAAAGTCTGCAAAGATGACTGCAATTCTCCAACAAATGTAATGAGCCTCTGAAAATACTGTAATCCTGTCCTTTATTACAAATACTGTCATATGTATTTCAATATCTAAGGCTTACACGTTATCTAGTTATGTAAATATTATCTGCATGGCAACAACAAAAAGGTTTTCAATGTTGGTAATTCTTTAACAGTATGCATATTAAAGGTTATTTGCATCTTACAATTTCAGACAAGCTTACCTGATGGCCATTAAAGCATTGCTACTTAAACACAGAGCAACAGGCACTGCAACAACATGCATTTTCTGAATAATAAGAAGCATAAATCAATAGTATAAAAATATGACAGAAAACCAGAAGATTCTGCAAAATCAAGGACAGATGAAAATCCACTGTAGTACTTGTGTCTACCTTGGATGAGGGGATACTCTGCACACTTACATTCCATAACTGCTCCTTGCCTTACTTGGACACATCCAGAGTCACTACATGGAGTGGGGTGCAATACGTTTGTGTCAGTTTGAAATGTCTCTGGATGATGGTGATGGCCCTGACACATTTGTCATACCTCTCAACCTCAGAGCAAGAAATCTGGACAAAGCCATTAATAGAAGTGGGACAAAGGCCCAAAAATAAGGAAAATTTTTAAAATTGCTCTTATAAACTTAGAAATATAATAGAATAGTAGGTCTTGCATTAGTATGAATTTTCTGAAGGGTATGAAATCTGAAACTCAAATGTCTGTCATTATTTTCTAACTTCATTCTGTAATGATTTGCCACTAATTCGCCAGAAAACCACAATTTTATGAAAAAATGGACCAAACATGTGATACAAAAATATAAAATAGCCGCACAATACAACTGGGAACCTGTCAAAGAAGGGGCACTTTTTAATATTTTATATATTTTTAATATTAGTATCTGTCCCTGGAGGAGTGGTCTCAGCCCTGAAACTAGTAGCTTATTGGCCATTTTGGGTCAATTCCTATCTCTTTCAGTTTCCCTGCTTTAAAAATCCAAATAGCAATCACCCTAAGCATATTGTTAATAACATCCCTAGAGGTCAATTCATCAGGGCCAGTCGGATGACTAGTAAGCTTAGCGACTTACTTATTGAATTTGGCACTATAGTCTCCCTATTTAGTAATAGGGGCTATCATGTCAAGGATTTGAACAGTATTAAAGATGAGATTCTGACCAAACGCTCTATGTCTTTTAGACCTTTATTGGATTATCCATTATCGTTTGCCTTCACTGACGACAGGTTAAAGCAAAGTAACAACATAGACAATAATATTTTATGCTCATTAGACATGAGTTCTGATGGGGGACAGATTAAAGATATTATCGCGAACAATTGGAGGATTATTAGTGGTAACAAGGACATTGAACAAGTTTTAGGTAACCGTCCAGCTTTTGTTTTCAGGAAACATAATAATCTGAAAAAGATTTTGGAGTTTAAAAATCAAGTGTCTAGCAATTTATGCACCAATAAAACAGGCATGCATAGATGCCATTTTTGTAACATGTGCAGATATATTTCTGAGGGTCCCTACATCATAGTCGAGACGATTGATAGGACACTTAAGGTTGATGGTTATGCTGATTGTAACTCCACGGGAGTGGTTTACATTGCTTTATGTTCGACGTGTCCAGCTTTTTATGTCGGCATGACTACCCGATGCCTTAAGACTAGAATTAGGGAACACCTCTATAGCATTAAAACCAGGGATGAGAATAATGCCCTTTTTAAACATTCAGAGGTTTGTTCATTCTCTTTTTTTAAAAAATTTTTATTTTCTGTATTAGAAACTGTTCGTCCTGATTTGAGAAGGGGTGACTTTAAGAATTACCTGGAACAACGTGAAACAATATGGCAGATTAGATTAAATTCTGACAAATTTCCAGGTCTTAACGATGCTATAAATATTAAATGTTTTTTAAAGTACAGAAAATTGCACATTAATAAAGACAATAACATTAGTTTGTTATTGAGATAGTACATGACATGTTTTTTAATTAATTGTTTTTAATAACCTATTTGTACAGTATTACTGTGGGTATATAAGTGTGTGATTTGTTATGTTTTGTTGCATTCTGAGGAAGTCGAGTGACGAAAGCGGAAATTAAAAAAGGTTGTACGCTATTGCTGGCTGGTTTTCTTTTTCATTGTGCTTTCGTACGTGGATTTTTATTATTCCCTGCTTTAAAACCCGCATTTGCACGGTTTTGCACAAGTATACAACTCTGCACAGCTCCTCGTGGTGTCCTGCAGAGGGATACAGGCAACAGAGAGACCCAAGAGAGACTTTTCCAGATTTAAGTATTTTTTTCTCTGTTTTTTTGCTCCAACTGCCTTTTCCCACCTAAAAAGTGAATTTCTAACTGATCTGTGCTTTCAAAAGTTTAAATTGCATTTGCCTTCTGCTTTTTACAGTTTTTGCACTTGTTTTATATCAATTTAAGTCATTTTTGTATTGTATAACTGTTGTAGGCTACACACTAAAGTGTGCTAGCCTGTTTATAGCATTTACAGTGTTTTCTGTGTGTTTTTCTGCTGTTTCCTGAAAAAAAAAAAAAAAATTCTCTTTTTCCGCCTTTGCTGAAATAGATTAGTCCAGATTTCAGGTTTTGCTGAATTCCGGACTGTGGTATAGTTTCCTGTGTTGCCCATATCCTTACTTGGATAGGAGGAAGCTTCTCTGTTCACCAGTGAGATTGGGTAGCTTTGAGCAGTCTATCTGTCCCTGGAGGAGTGGTCTCAGCCCTGAAACTAGTAGCTTATTGGCTGTTTTGGGTCAATTCCTATCTCTTTCAGTTTCCCTGCTTTAAAACCCGCATTTGCGCGGTTTTGCACGATTTTGCGCATAGCGAGGCATCGGGCAGTGCCGCTTAAACAGGTTTAAACTATTCCCGGCTCCACAAAGTCTGCTCTTCACTTTTTCCTTTAGAACTGTTCTAAATCTCAAAGTAAGCACTCTATTTTCATTCTAAAACCCTACAGTTGCTCGTATAAGTAATCTTATAAGTAAGCACTAATAAACTAAAACACTACACCCTCTTATACTCCCTTTAAGTACTTGGCTCCCTATTGGTCCTTTTTGATCAGTCAAAAAGTAGTTCCTTACACTATTCTGGCATGTCCAAAAGTCAGTTTCGGGTTTACTCTCCAGTCCAGCTGGTGAATCTGGGAATCTTGAGGCAATGTTACAACTGCCTTATGTACACAGACCACCCTCTCCTCCTCCCAACAAGCTCAAATATATGTGAGAGATGCAACTATATAGCCAAACTGGAGGCTGAGCTCTCTCAACCCAGTACTGGCGCAGTCAGTCAGGAGGAGAAGGTAACCACACACACCATAAATCCAGTCTCACATAGACCTACCACAACAGCAAACCAAACACATAAACACACAAAAACATACTTGGAGGCTCTAAATAAAAATCTGCCCAAGCAGCAGAGACCTCCAAAGCAGACATCCAAGCAACCGCTACCCCACAACAATACCCACGTATCACATAGTTCACAGAGTCAGTGTGCCACACAGTCACAGCCCTTAAGGCTAAACAACACACCTAATACACTTGTAATAGGTGACTCTATTGTCAGACCCACTGACGTCCCACTCACCAGGCTGAACAAGGAGAAGGTCACTGTAAGCTGCCTGTCGGGTGCCAGGATCCGCCACATAACACAAGCACTCAGGTCACTCCAAAGCAAGTACAAATATGACTCTGTCATTGTCCATGCTGGTGTGAATGACCTGAGACATGCCTCCCTGGACTACATGAAAAGAGACATAGAGGAGCTCTCTGATCATGTAGCCCAGGCCGGTATGACCCTGACCTTGAGTAGCATCTTACCCTCACCAAGAATGATGCCACAGTATAAAGAAAAAATTATCAATTTTAACAATTGGCTAAAGTATTAGTGTCATTCAAAGGGGATCCAGTGTCTGTCAGCTTGGGATGACATGCTCGACATGCCACGTTGCTTCACTAGGGACGGCTTGCACCTGTCACCCTGGGCTTTTGAATATTTGCTAAGGCTCTTGCCACCCCCATATTGCCTTTTTTAGGCAAGGCTCAAAAGACAAACCCACCTCCATAGACAACACAAGGAAAAAGAAACTAAGGGTAATGCTGCTCAACGCCAGAAGTCTAAACCTCAAGATGCACGCACTCGAGGCTCTCTCCTCAGTATGGAGAATATCGATATCTGTGCAGTAACAGAAACCTGGTTCAAGGCTCCCGAGAGCACCCCAGCACTACCAGGTTATACCTCATACCATGCTTTTCGGCCCCAAAACTCGGACTGAACCACAAAAGGAGGGGGAGTATCCATATTCATCAAAGATACCCACACCTCCAGGTTAGTGGCACTGCACAAAGCATCGGAGACCATCCATGTGCAACTAACAGTGGGCAAAACTGCCTTTCAGTTTGTAGCCTGCTACAGACCACCCTCCCAAACTTGGGAACCCCACTCAGCTTTCCTGAGAACACTGGAAAATATGAAGGTCTCTCTAAACATATTGGGTGACTTCAACTACCCAAACATAGACTGGGAGCACTACTCAAGCCCCAACACCCTCGCCCAACAGTTCCTAGAATTTATAAACTCAAATGCTATGGAACAATTGGTCACCACTCCCACAAGAGGGGAAAACATATTGGACCTGATCATCACCAACATGGGGACTCTATGTTCCATACCAGAGGTATACCCCTCATTGGTAAGATTTGACCGTAAATTAATCTCACTGGACATCCATATCCCGTCCCCACCCCCAGCCAAGGAAACCACAGTGAAGAACTTCTCAAAAGCAAACTTCACACTTCTCAAAACCGAGGTGGAATCCTTCAAAGCCCCCGGGCCAGTGGAAAATATGGCCCAAACCACAGACTCCTTTACAAACACATTCTATGGACACCTACAGGAATGCATGGATCATGCTATCCCAAAATAAAACCAAGACTCACTCCTCCAAAGGCAGGAGACCTGTCTGGTGGACCCCAGCCATAAATAAGCTATACAACAGAAGGAGGAACCTACTACATGATAGAGCAAAATCCCAAAAAGGGAAGGCATCTCTGATCAGTACTAGCAAGAAACTACGATCCCTCATAAAATCATCTAAGGCCAGCTTCGAAAGAAAAATTACACAAGATGCTAAAGATAATCACAAGGCCTTCTTTAGTTTTGTCAGGAACCTGGGTGGCAACTCCCAGATATGCTCTGAGTTAGTGCAAAATGACAAAAAATACACTGAACCCATAGACATTGCCAACATCCTGGCAGACAGGTTCAGTGCAAACTCCCCCCCCTTCCCCCCAAAAGAGCAAATGTCTATCCCAACAGAGTGTAGCCTCCCTGACATCATAGATGCACAGGTGAGAGCTGCCCTCTCCAAAGCAAAAAACACAGCATCAATGGGACCAGACAGTGTCCCGGGCTGCTTCTTACACGAGCTCCAAGAAGAACTGAACCCTCTCATAAAGTCACTGTTCAATCTCAGCCTTACTGCAGGTAATGTACCCAAGGCATGGCGTACAGCAACAGTGGTCCCACTCCACAAAGGTGGTGCCACAACAGATCCCGGAAACTATCGCCCTATAAGCCTGACTAGCCTGGTCTGGAAAGCTATGGAGCATATCATCATGGAACTCATAAACAAAGACATTGGGAACCTCCAAACACTGGATCCTACCCAATTCGGCTTTGTTAAGGGCAGATCTTGCCTCTTGAACCTGGTTGACTTCTTTGAAACAGTCACCAAGGCCATAGATGAAGGGAAGGTAGTCCACACAGCCTACCTGGACCTCACAAAAGCCTTTGACACAATACTCCACTCGGGCATCATAAATAAGCCCACCAGCTTAAATATCAACCTCTATGTCACAAGATGGGTTGCAAACTGGCTCAGGGGTAGAACCCACATGGTCGGAATTGCAGGTGCCATGTCAGACTCTAAACCAGTTACAAGTGGCGTCCCACAAGGCTAAGTCCTGGGACCTCTCTTGTTCAGTATATATTTCTCTGATGTACAGGCTAACACGGGAGGACTATGGCTGACCAAGTTTGCAGATGACTGCAAACTGGGTGCAATAATCGACTCACTGACTGACACAAGCATCCTCCAAAAGGGTCTCACAGAGATGGATAACTGGTGCCAGAGCCATGACCTAAAACTAAATGCCATAAAGTGCATAGTCATCCCCTTTGGGAAAAACAAAGTGACCACAAATTACCACATAGGTGGTAATCCATTAAGTACGGAAGAAGTAATTAGGGATTTGGGGACCCAAGTAGATAGCAATCTCTCCTTTGACAATCATGTTGCCAAAGTGGTTAGAAAGACCTTCTATATAGCCCACCTTATCACAAAAGGGTTCACATCTAGATCAAGAGAGGTAATTGTGCCCCTCTACTCATCAGTCATCAGGCCCATAATGGAATACAATGCCCCATTTGGGATGTAACTTACCCGACACCTGCAGCAACTGGAAAGACCCCAAAGGTACCTCACCAAGAGGATCAAGGGACTCAAACAGATGCCCTACGCAGTTAGGCTAAAGAAACTCCAGCTCTACTCAGTTGCTTACCGCCTACTCAGAGGTGATCTGTGCCTGATGTATAAAGCCATGTCCAAACCAGAATTAATGGACATGCTCCACCTCAGGAAATCCAAATCCCTTAGAGCTACATGCTCCAGGGACTTAAACCTCAGCACCGAAATAAATAGGACATGCTGGAGGGACAGATTTATATCCCAGAGGCTCCCCTCACTCTGGAACAAAACCCCAATCCATGTTAGGCAGAGCCTCTCAATGACCCTCTTCAAGAGAAATCTTGATGAGTGGATGGGAGATCATAGGTTTACCCCTGGGATCTCATCTGTGTCCCTACTAGACAGAGGCACAGTAAACCTACCTTAAAAGGGATTTCTTCTGTGACCTACTATACAGAGGCACAGTCAACTAATCTAAAAGGGTGGTGAAAGCCAAACATACTCTGGCTAGGCTTATAAATGCCCTAGGGCAGATAGCCTAGTATCAACCTATGAACCTATGAAACTACTGTTAAGTTGAGCACCTGACAAAATAAGAGAATCTACATGCATTTCTGAAATAAAAGTAATCTATAACTCTGATCATTACGATTATTTATTAATTGTAAACCCTCCACATTTTCTTCCAAAATTGCCATTTTGCGGTGGGATTATTAGGGGGAGAGCAAAATTCTGAGCCAAAATTGGGGAAAGTTGAGAGGTTTGGATATATCTAATTCTATAAAGTGATTTATTTGCACGTATCTCTCAACCTCTTAATGCAGGAAATCTGCAGAAGGCCAAATATATTAGGGTAACATGCAAACAGTACTAAAAATTGCTCTTGTATAAACTTGGACAGTTGATAGAATAACAGGTCTTGCTTTAGCATGCATTTTCTGAAGGGTATGAAGTCTGAAACTCAATGTCTGTCATTATTTAGTGACTTCATTCCTAAATGATTTGCCAGAAAACCACAAATTGTATGAGGAACAAACCAAAAATAAGAAGCAAAAATCTATTCATTCTGCGAAAATCTGGACAGTTACAAGGTGTAGTTCAGCCGGGGTTGTCTTTGAGTTTGCCGCCCTTCTCCCCTCACAAAATCATGATCGAATGGGGCCTCCCCCTGCAGCCATTCCACTGTCTCATTACTTGGTTATTTCACCCCATTTACCATAAACACTGCAATGTGCATACTGCTTTACATATATGATTATTTGGATTTCATTTAAAAGTTTTATTTTACATTTTACAGCACAAACACTAATAGACATCTGCTAAATAAAGCAATGCAGTCTCACAATGAAAACAGACTTAGCATTAAAACTTCTCTGCCCTTGAAACTCACATTCATTGAAACAGCAATGAAACCAACATTCAAAGAAAATACATCTGGCCAGTGGCAGATAAAAATTAACTCTGGGCTGTTTTCAAATCATAGGCCCAAATTTGCATTTTGCGTGCAAAATTGCACACAAAACATACTTGTGTTCTTTGATACACCTACCTGATTGTATTAAATTATATTCCTTGTATAATACAGTATAGTTGTTAGAGGGTGTTTTAAATTTATTGTTGTGAACATTTTCCAGTAAACAATGAAACAAAATGCATGCACCAATAATGACAAAACTGCCCAATTCAGAACATTTCCATCGTAAAAGTCTACTCAAATTTCTACAATCCACCAGTATCAGCAAACATGCACAATCTCTGCAGAAGTAAAAGTCATCTAAATAATTCCACATTAAAGAGATCTGTAAGATCTGTAACTAATGAAGAGGTTGCTGCTAGCAAACAACTTTATATTTTATTGTTTCATCTGCAAATAAAGTGCCTGTTACCACTGAGAAATAAATTCCCCATGTTACATTAAAAAATGATAAGCTAATAATATTGCAATAGGGAATGGATGGCAAACTGATAACAGGTTCAAAGTTACTAGGTATCTCCACCAAAGAGGACATTCTCATGACTGCAGCATCCACCCCTTTAAAAGTACAACACAGTACAGTATCAGCAATGCATCTATATACTGTGGGAGTAGAACCCACAACCTTCTGCATCAAATGGAAGTATTTAACCTGTTATGCTATTAACAATAAAAGCAGACTCAGCATAAACAGCACTAAACTTCTCTTCCCCTGAAGTTCTCAGCTACTTGTAAAATCAGTTCCGACACTCAACTGTATCTCTTAACTTTGCAGCACAAGAAATCTGGGAAAAGTCAAAATTTATTGAGGGGGGGGGGACAAAAGCCCAAAAACCAGGGACGCATTTTAAATTGCTTGTATAATCTTGGAAAGTTGCTAGAATAAAATGTTGTGTTCCCACCATGCATTTCACTGCCAAGTCTTGAGCCCAGGACCCTGTGCACTACAGTCAGAACAACATACCAATATGCCAAATCAGCTGTTTCTTGAAAGGCAGGAAGACTGAAACTTAAATGGCTATCATTTAGTGAATTCAGTTCTCACCATAGTGCTCAACCTCTTAGCACAAAGCATCTGGCCAAAGCCAATAATGGAGAAATACAGCCCACAAATATATTCAATAAATTCAGTTCTCACCATAGCTCTCAACCTCTTAGCACAAAAATAATAGAAAAGGCCAATAATGGGGGAATACAGCCCCACAAATAGGGACAAATTTCAAATATTGATCTTATAAACTTGCTAGAATAAAAGGTTTTGTGTTACCGTGTACTTTCTGAAGAATATGAAGTCTGAAATTTCTGTGATTTAAAAAGCTTGTTTCAGCTACATATTGCACTTATTTTACTGCCTGCACTTTAACAAAGTCATTTTAGTGTTTAAATTACCTGTTTAACTTTTGTAGGCTACACACTCAAGTGTGATAGCCATTTCTGTTCATTTAAAGTGTTTTTTGATTGTATCTGCTTTATTTTCTGAAAAAAAAAATATACTTGTTTCCTGCCTCTCTAAGCTAGTATAGTCCAGTTTTCGGGTTAGTGCTGAATTCAGGGCTCTGTTACAAGTTTCTGTGTTTGCCCATACCTTACTTGGATAGAAGGAAGTTTCTCTGTTCACTGTGAGAGAGGGAGCTTTGAGCAGCCTATCTGTCCCTGGAGGAGTGGTTCAGTCCAGAAATTACTAGTTTATCGGGCATTTTGGGCTAATTTCTATCTCTTTCATTTCCCTGCTATAACACCCGCATTTACAAGGTTTTTGGGCTAGTATACAGCTCAGCAAGCTCCTGCCTGGTGTCCTGCAGAGAGACAAAAGATAGACTTTGGAGTGATTAAGTATAGTTTTTCTGCATTTTCTTGCTGCCTTTAGCTAATTCCGCCTAAAATGCCGATTTTCTAGTTTCTGTGATTTAAAAAGCTTGTTTCAACTGCATATTGTACTTATTTTACTGCCTGCACTTTAACAAAGTCATTTTTGTGTTTAAATTACCTGTTTAACTGTTGTAGTCTACACACTAAAGTGTGATAGTCATTTATGTGCACTTAAAGTGTTTTTTTGATTGTATCGGCTTTATTTTCTGAAAAAAACAATACTTGTTTTCCCACCTTTCTAAGCTAGTATAGTCCTGTTTTCAGGTTAGTGTTGAATTCAGGGCTGTGTTACAAGTTTCTGTGTTTGCCCATACCTTACTTGGATAGAAGGAAGTTTCTCTGTTCACTGTGAGAGAGGGAGCTTTGAGCAGCCTATCTGTCTCTGGAGGAGTGGTTTCAGCCCAGAGATTAGTAGTTTATTAGCCATTTTGGGCTAATTTCTATCTCTTTCATTTCCCTGCTATAAAACCTGCATGTGCATGGTTTTGCACGCCAGACAGCATGGGTTAGCTAGGGTATAACTATTCCCGGCTCCACAAAGTCTACTCTTCAATTTTTCCCTTGGAACTAGACAAACTTTCAACTTAAGCACTCAAACCATTCACTTCTCATCCCGACACTTGCTCAAAACTCATAGCAAGCACAAATAAACCTTAGCACTAGACCCCCTATACTGTAGAGAAGGAAAACGTTCTCTATTCGACCTTACCAGCCAGTCAGTAAAACAGTTCACTGTACCTATCCAGGCATGTCCAAAGGGCAGTTTCAGGTGTACTCTCTGGTTCAACTGGTGAATCTGGGCATTTTGAGGCAATGTTACAATTGCCTCATGTACACAAACAACCCTCTCTTCCTTCCACCAAACACTAATACATGCGAGAGATGCAATTATACAGCCAAACTGGAGGCTAAGCTCTCTCAACCCAAGACTGGACCAGGCAGTCAAGAGGAGAAGGGAATTACTTGCATCACACCACCAGTCTCACATAGACCTATGAAACCAGCACAGGCAAAAAACACACATAAATACATGAAAACATACTCAGAGGCTCTAAATAAAAATCTGCAAAAAGCAACAAAGACCTCCAAAGCAGACATCCAAGCAACCTCCACTCCCCCAACACAAACCATAAAACACATACTTCACAAAACCAGTGTACCATGCAATCACAGCCCTTAAGGCAAAATAACATACCCAGCACACTAGTAATAGGTGACTCTATAGTCAGGCACACTGACGTCCCACTCACTAGGCTGAACAAGGAGAGGGTTACTGTTAGCTGCCTGTCGGGTGCCAGGATCAGCCACATAACACAAACACTCAGGTCACTTCAGAACAAGTACGACTATGACTCTGTCATTGTCCATGTTGGTGTGAATGACCTGAGCCATACCTCCCTGGACTACATGAAAAGAGACATGGAGGAGCTCTCTGATCACGTAGCCCAGACTGGTATGATCCTGCCCTCACCAAGAATGATACCACGGTACAGAGAAAAGATTATCAGTTTCAACAACTGGCTAAGCTTCTGGTGTCATTCAAAGGGGATCCAGTGTCTGTCAGCCTAGGATGACATGCTCGACAAGCCACGCTGCTTCACTAGAGATGGCTTGCACCTGTCACCCTTAGGCTTTCGAATACTGGCCAAGGCTCTTGCCACTGCCATACTGCCTTTTTTAGGCAAGGCTCAAAAGACAAATCCACCACTGTAAATAGCACAAGTAACAAAAAACTGAGGGTAATGCTACTCAATGCCAGAAGTCTAAACCTCAAAATGCACACACTTGAGGCACTCCTCAGTATGGAGAAAATTTATATATGTGCAGTAACAGAAACCTGGTTTAAGGCTGTAGAGAGCACCCCAACACTACGAGGCTAGAATGCATACCATACATTTCGGCCACAAAACTCAGACCGAAATACAAAAGGCGCAGGAGTATCCATATTCATCAAGGATACCCACACCTCCAGGTTAGTGGTACAGCACGATGCTTCAGAGATCATCCACATGCAGCTAACAATGGGCAAAACTGCTATTCAAATTATAGCTTGCTACAGATCACCCACCATGTCCCAGGACCCCCACTCCATATTCCTGGAAACACTGGGAAATATAAAAGTCCTACCAAACACCCTGATATTGGGTGATTTCAATTACCCAAACATTAACTGGGAGAACTACTCAAGTACAAATTCCCTTGCCTAACATTTCCTAGAATTTATAAACTCAAACACCCTAGATCAACTGGTCAACACCCCCACCAGAGGTGACAACATATTGGACTTGGTCATCACCAACATGGGCGGCCGGTGTTCCACACCGGACGTCAACCCCTCATTGGTTAGATCTGACCATAAACTAATCACTCTGGATATCCACAGTCCGCCACCACCCCCAGTCAAAGAAACCACTGTGAAAAATTTTTCAAAAGCAAAGTTCACATTACGTACCAAGGTGGGAAGTTTCAAAGCCCCCATGCTAGAGTATAACGCTGTCCAAGCTGCAAAATCCTTTACTAATGCACTCTACGGGCACCTACAAGAATGCATGGATTGTGCTATCCCAAACAAAACCAAGACTCACTCCTCCAAGAAAAGGAAACCAGTCTGGTGGACCCCTGCCATAAACAAGCTATACAATAGAAGGAGGAAACTAGTACAGAAAAGAGTAAAATCCCAAGAAGGGAAGACATCCCTGATCAGTATCAGCAAGAAACTATGTTCCCTCATAAAATCATCCAAGGCTAGTTTTGAAAGAAAAATTGCCATGGATTCCAAAGATAACCACAAGGCATTCTTTAGCTATGTCAAGAATCTAAGTGGCAATTCTCAGATCTGCCCAGAGTTAGTGCAGAATGGCACAAAATACACTGAATTGACTGATATAGCCAACATCCTGACAGACAGGTTCAGTGCAAACTTCACCCCCCCCTCTCACCCCCAAAAGGGCCCATAACTATACCAGAAGAATGTAGTGCCCCTGAAATCACAGACACTCAAGTTAAAACAGCCCTCTCCAAAGACAAAAACACAGCATCAATGGGACTGGACAGTGTCCCAGGCTGTGTCCTACACGAGCTCAAAGATGAACTAACCCCCCACCTAAACACACTGTTTAAACTCAGCCTCTCCACAGGCTATGTGCGCACAGAGTGGTGCACAGCAACGGTTATTCTGCTCCACAAAGGTGGAGCCACAATGGACCCCGGGAACTACTGCCCTATAAGCCTGACTAGCTTGGTCTGCAAAGCTATGGAGCGCATCATCATGGATATCATTAACAGAGAAATTGGGAACCTCCAAACACTGGACCCTACCCAGTTCGGCTTTGTTAAGGGCAGATCATGCCTCCTAAACTGGGTGGACTTCTTTGAGACAGTTACCAAGGCTATAGATGAGGGAAAGGTGGTCCACACAGCCTACCTAGACCTTTCAAAGGCCTTCGACACCATTCATCACTCAGGAATTATAGACAAGCTCACCAGTCTGAACATAAACCCATACATCATGAGATGGGTTGCCAACTGGCTCATGGACAGAACCCACATGGTAAGAGTTGTGGGAGCTAGGTCTGACTCTAAACCGGTTACAAGTGGCATTCCCCAGGGCTCAGTCCTAGGACCCCTCCTGTTCGGCATATACTTCTTAGAGGTAAGGCAAGCACAGGCGGACTATGGCTGACCATGTTCGCAGACGACTGCAAACTAGAGGCTATAATTGACTCTCCAGCTGACACAGACATCCTCCAAAAGGGTCTCACTGAGACAGATACCTGGTGTCAAAACCATGGCCTCAGGCTAAATGCCAAAAAGAGCATAGTCACCCTCTTTGGAAAAAACAAAGTGCCCACAAACTATCACATAGGTGGTAGCCCCCTAAATACGGAAGACGTAATAAGGGATCTTGGGACCCAAGTAGATAGTAACCTCTCCTTTGATAATCACATTGCCAATGTGGTTAGAAAATCCTTTTATGTGGCCCACCTAATCACAAAAGGTTTTGCATCCAGATCAAAAGAGGTCATTGGGCCCCTCTACGCATCACTCATCAGACCCATCATAGAGTATAATGCCCCATTTGGGATGTACCTTACAAGACACCTGCAACAACTGGAAAGACCACAGAAGTACCTCACCAAGAGGATCACTGGCATTAAGCAGATGCCCTATGCAGCTCGACTGAAGAAACTCCAGCTGTACTCGGTTGCATACCGCCTACTCAGAGGTGATCTCTTCCTGACATGCAAGGCCATGTCCAACCCAGAATTGATGGACATGCTCCACCTAAAAAAAACATATCCCCTTGAGCCACACACTCCAGGGATCTAAACCTCACCGCAACAATAAATAGGACGTGCTGGAGGGATAGATTCCTGTCCCAGAGACTTCCCATGCTCTGGAACAAGATTCCAATCTACATTAGGCAGAGCTCCTCGCTAACCCTCTTCAAGAGAAACCTTGACGAGTGGATGGGAAACAGAAAGTTTACCCCTGGGATCACTTCAATGGCTCTGCTGGACAGAGGCACAGGGAACTGAATCTAAGGGGGCGGCGAAAGCCAACACATTCCGGCTAGGCTTATAAATGCCTTCGGGCAGATAGCCTAGTACCTACCTATGAACCTATGAACCTATGAAATTCAAATGCCTGTCATTATTTAGTGAATTCAAAATCCAGAAAACCATAGATTTTATGAGGAACAGAACAGAACAAAAATATGAGGCAAAAATCTGAATAGTTTTTACAAGTGGTGGTGGGTAGGGAATTCACGCTCTTGTTTCCTGCACCCATGGTACAGGGCTTGACCCTGAGTTTCCCTCTAGCCAACAGGTATATTTCCTGAGTTTCTCTCTAGCCAACAGGTATATTTCCCGAGTTTCTCTCTAATCACCAGGTATATTTAACTGGGGCATTTTACACACACACACACATACACCTACCTGCTTATCTGGGTTTGGAATTGCAGCTTCGTTCTCCAAAGTCCCTTCTTCACACCAGTACCTGAGTTCGGACCCTTCCCTTCTTCCTGCAAGACATCCTCCAGCAGCTTCAATCGAAAGAAATACAAAGTCCCTTCTTCCCATGAGAGCAGCTACTTTCCATATGTACCTGCAGTTGCAGTCCGATCCCCTTCCAGTCTATGCGGTTACGAAACGCATAGACTTCTGGGCATCTGTACTCTGATGCCTCCTCTTTATAATCTAGACTGGTTAAACAGCAGTCTGGATTCCCGTATGCATGCACAAAGTTCTGGGAACTTGCAGAGCACACACGCGCAGAGTTCCGGGAACTCGCCAAGCACACATGCGCAGAGTTCCGGGACTCAAAGCTAATTATTTTATTTCTTTTCTTTTACAGCTGAGGGAGGCTACAGTTCTGCAGTCCAATAGCATGAGCCACCCCTGTTGTATTTAATTATTCATTCATTCATTCTCTTACAACCAATTTATGCTGTTCGGGGCATTATGGAGGTAGGCAGAGATTTCCTGACAATCGATGCGAGTAAGCCAAAATAACAGTTTAGATTCAATGGCTCATAAATATTCTAAACCCAACAAATCTTATGACCATTCTCATGTTGCCAGTACCGTCCCTCAGGCAGCATCTCCATTCTCCAGGAGGGTCATACCAGTGCAACACAGAGTAAATTTGGGGCTACCCATTGAGTTGCTAGTTTATGTTTAAAGTAAGATAGTGAATCACACTGGTTAACATGTAGGGGAGGTTTATTCCAAAGGATTGTGAGGTCCTGCCTCATAAGTATGCCTCTCCACCATGCATACCCAAACTCCTCTGAATGTACTCACCCATCTGCTGGTGAAGATTTAGGTTTTTGGTTCTAATATTGGTGAAGATACTGGCCTTGTGAAGAAACAGGAGGTCCAGAACAACTGGGTCTTTAATGGAACAGTAAGAGAGACAGATCTCTCCTCAAAAGTATGTAAACCACCAAATAAAGGGAGAGAATTTCCAGCCTGTCCTGGTAGCTCAGGGACTTTAGGCCTGTGATTTTATTGGTTATGAGCCTCTGGGATCTTTCTACTTGTTTGAAATGTTTAGTTAGATATGTCTCAAAGTGGGTGTTGTACTCAAGAACTGGCTGAGTATATGGGAATGATTAGTTCTTTAGACTGTGATGATATTCTCTTGACAATTAAGTTGGCTAAATAAAAGGTTTCTCTGACAACTGTTTTCACATGATGGACAAAACAGAGATTACTATCAGTGCAAGTTTCTAGGTCCCTGACAAAATTTTCATTTTGTAGTGATATGCTGGCTTTATAGGGGAGGGGTTGTCTACCATAAGTGACATTACATTTTTTAGCATTTAGTTTGAGCTCATTTTTAGTACACTAAGGGTTTATTTGGGTGAGTAAATTCAGGGGAATTTGGGTATTATAGAGTGACCTAACAACAACCTCCAATTTGCAGTCATGGAGCCAGTGTTCTTGACTCTCTACTTTGGAGATCTGAGAAGTAAATGCCAAAAGCAAGAAGTCCCATCACTGAGGCTTGAGAGACACCAGTGGGACTTTCATACATACTGATGAGTTAACTGCAGCTTGCACTGTGTGGGCTCTGTCTTTCAGCCAGTTTGTTATCCATCTTACCACATATGGGTAGATTTTTAAGGCAATTAACTTTTGTATGATGCTAGTATGGAGAATGGTGCTGAAGATGTTCGCCAGGTGAAGAGATGCTGCCATGGCCACCATCTATAGCCCCTGTAACCTTTTTGAAGAAGTTTACCAGGTTAACTAGACCGGACCTACCCTTCACAAAGCCAAACTGTTTGGGGTCAAGTCTAACAAGATACTTGATTTCACAGTTATTTATGATGCACCCTGTGATTTGCAGATGAGGTTTGCAAGGCTGATAGGACTTTAACTACCCAGGTCAATGTTAATGTCACCCTTACAGAGGGACATCACAACTGCAGTACAACACTCATTAGGGATGAGTCCAGTAGTTACACCAAAGTTAAACAGCTTCAGGAGTCATCTGCAAGGACATGTTTAGCGCTATTATGCAACCAGGTAAATGAAAATAAAGATACAATCAAAAGGCTTGTTGCATGCCAGAAATCTGACATAATCAAGAGTATTGCACGATTTATTCTTATCCAGGTCACACAGCATTATGAAACCTTTTATGGAGAGTAACAGACCTTGTTGATAAGCTATGTGATGTAATTAAATGGGGCAGTCACTGGCAGTCCTGAATATTTTGAGTCTGATTTCTGGTGAAATGAAACCCTTGGAAAAATGATTCCATGGACCTTGTGCTGTCCACTGGCAACGCAGTATACCACCTACTTTCCCTCCATGCTACCCTTACCACACTATTTAGATTATATTTTGTTGTTGTTGTTGATTTCTCATACTTTATTGTATTCTTTGAAGTTTCCCTGCATTATTTCAATATGTCCTAACTGTCAATGACTGCACTATAATAAATGAGGAAGAAATAATCATATTACATCAGAGGCCTCAGCCCCCCCCCCCAAAAAAAAAAAAAAAACATTGGGTTATAGATGCTCCAAGATGCATTTTAGAACTTTTTTCAAATCTTTTGAGGAAAAGATGGCCTGAACAAAAATATTTGCTAAAGACAGAAGTCCATTCCTACTCTTCATTGTCTTCCTGCATCCTTTCACCACACCCTAAATGGCCAAGATGTCAGTGTAATAATGCTGTAGGAAATACTAATGTCTTTCGACTTTTCCCAGTTAGGGGTCACCACAGTGGAACTCCGGTCTGCTAATGATTGGCAGTGGATTTTTACAGTGCCGAGGTGGCAGACCAACCTTCAAAGAAGGCACACCCATTCACGCACGTGCCTACCTGCATGTCTTTAAATGTCACTCGACCACAGGGAAGACATGCAGACACCACACAGAAGGCTCTCCAGCCGAGAGTCGAACCAGAGAACCTTTTGCTGTGAGGTGACAACGCTAACTGCTGTACCACTCTAATAATGCTGTAGGAAATAATAGAATTAACCTGATAATTGGGAGGCTGATTGGGCCTCAGAAGCCATGGGATTCTAGATGCTGTCAGCTCCATTTTAGATTTTTTTTCCGCAGCCTTTTGTTACATTTATGGCTTGGACAAAAATCAAGACTAAAGAAATTCAGTCATCTTTTTTCTTTCAAGGAAGAAATAAGTTGTGGCCAAGGCTCAATGATCAAAGCTGATAAAAAGTAGTTCTCAATAACCTGAAAAGATAAATGCTTGCAAATATACAAGAATCATATATTAGAATCATAAGAAAAGATAGTCACTGTCTGTGTATCTCCTGATGTTAGATCTTGATGAAAGTGAAGGAATAAATGGCCTCAGTCATGAATTTCAAGTTGCTGGGATCACACATTATACAGCTTGTCTTTTCACCCCACCCCTAAAAGACAGCCACTTTCTGTGTATTCATCTGCAAACCACAATAAAGTACCATATTTTAATTTGTTGATCACAGCTGTATAGTCACAATATGCCAATTTACCCCAACCTCCCAAAGTTAGCCACCTGTACATACACTTCTGATATATGATTGTGAGAAAAGAGAAAAAAATGTCACAACCATGTATTCCAGCATGTTGTTCCTAGACAGTTCAAAGCCTATAAACAAGATACAGTGATCCTGTATGCATACTTCTGAGGTTTGATTGTGGGAAAAGTTAAAGAAATAATTCCCGCACTGTCACAGACTAATACAAATTATCAGACCTTCTGTGCACACCTCTGAGGATCAATTGCAAGGAAAATAAGAGAAATAAAGACCAAAGTTTCCCCAATCCCAAACAAGTTATAGTGACCTTCTGTGCACACCTCTGAGGATCAATTGCAAGGAAAATAAGAGAAATAAAGACCAAAGTTTCCCCAATCCCAAACATGTTATAGTGACCTTCTGTGCACACCTCTGAGGATCAATTGCAAGGAAAATAAGAGAAATAAAGACCAAAGTTTCCCCAATCCCAAACAAGTTATAGTGACCTTCTGTGCACACCTCTGAGGTTTGATTGTGAGGAGAATGTAAAAAATAATCTCACTGTTCCCAGCTCCCTACCCCCATCCCACCCCACAAACAAACTATAGCAATGTTCTGTGCACACCTCTGAGCAGGGCCAGTTGTAGAGCAGGTGGGTCCATGACAGAACCCTTCATTATACCTGTGTCAAAATCCAGTTCTACAGCTTGAGTTTTGGATGCTGCCAGAATTTTCAATGTTCTGTAAGGCATTTTATGTCTTATTGTTGATAGGTAATGACTTGCAGTGTCTGGATCACTGTGATGATGCCCTGAATGTGGGAAAAAGATATACTTGTTAAGCACCATTTTGACATCAGAAAAGTTCTTAAGCTTTTATTAAGTACCTCTTACTACTGTTAAGCTCTAGTCACACATTGCAGCACTAAACAGCAATTAGTGATCACTGCAAAAGAACAGTGGGAAGCTGTTAAACACTTCATTTAGATTTGTTTCTAAAGTCCAGTTGAAGAGTTTTAACAATCTGAATTAAGTATTTCACAGCTTCCCACAACTGTTCCATGTGGCCGGGGTAAGTGTGCCACAGCACTACTGCACTTTTTTCTCTACCTTTTGAGTGTAGGAGTGCTGGATCACATATCATATTAACACTATTTGTATACTTGGAGCTTTTCTCCCCGGGCGTCCGCTGAAAAAGGACCTGTGTCCAATCAGAATTTCACAGTAAACAAATGTATTAATAATAAATAAATAAATAAAATACCATGCATGTGTGGCTTTAGCTTCATTTGTAATTTTCTATGAAATATCTGTGTGGTCATTCCAAATGTGACCCCTATTTATACAAGGTGCATCTTGTGTTGCAGATGTGCTTCAGTTATGGTCGTGGAAAACTAAAAAACTGCCCTTTTAGATTACCAAGCTCCTTTTGTCTTGTGGCCCCACAGCCTTCAGCCTCTGGCAAACCTGAATAAAGAGAAGATGATATTATATAAGGTCATCTGGGGGAAGCAAGGTGAGGAAACACTCATTCAAAGTATCTAAAAAAAATTTAATGACTGGGTACACAAAACTGTGTAAATAAAGATATGTAATATATTTATCTTTGTCCTTGTGGCCTGGGTTGTGACTGGAAATGGTCCAAGAAGGACTAGTTCATGTACTTAACTAACAAACACATAAATATATATGTTTTTCCCATGTGCACAGTATGGCTTTTAACTATTTCAGTATATTTTCATATATGCCATCAGAGGATTTACATTGTAAAAATATATACTGGAACTCCTCTGATGGCTTTTCCTGAGGTACAAAAGGATTAATAATAGTAGTCTGCTTGACTTTCCAGTTTGTCATTATTGTAATTTTAGTTATCGTTGGCTGTTATGTCCTAAGACTTTTGTCTCTTGATATACTAGTTGGTGTTATTTTCTGTTCATGTCTGTGTGCACATTTGTTATCCCACACATGTACCGGAAAAAGATTCATATGCCTGTGGATATGCAAAGTTCATGCTAATTAGATACCTCTAATTTCGAGTAGGTATTCCTGATCTCACAGGTTCATAGGTTTATAGTTGGTTACTAGGCTTTCAGCCCAAGAGCTGTTTTTTGTTTAGCCAACATTACCCCATATTTAACAAACACCAAGCATTCACATGCTGCCCTGTTCATTAGGGTCATAAGTGCCAAAATGGGGGTTACATTTGATTAGAGTTAGGGGTAAGTTTTGCTTCACATGGTTGAGAAGCTTTTTACAGAGAAGGGTAATCTTGGAGACATATTCCTGTCCCTCCAGCATGTCCTGTTTATGTTGCAGATGAGGTTTAGGTCCATAGAATGACTAGTTCTGATGTTATTTGTTGTGCAGATGTACAACTAATCCATCAATGTGGGATCAGAGGATTCCTTGTAGGCTAAACATAGATCACCACACAGCAGTCAGAGACAGAGTAGAGGGACAGGGCCTTCAGATGCTCCACAAAGGACTTGCTAATTACTCCCTGTATTCTTTTTGTGAGTAACCTCTGTGGTCTCGCAACCTGCTGCAAATACCTGGGCAAGTACATGCTGAAGTGTGGGTTGTACTCAATGACTGATCTGATGAATGCTGAATACAGTGGAACAATGACCACCTTAGACCTGAAAGCCATGCTCGTACCTATAAATTGTGCAATGCAGAATAATTGTCTCATCACAGTAGACACATGACGGTCAAAGAACAGGTTACTGTCAACATGAATTCCCAGATCCCTGACCACTGATTACACTTTTAAGGGTGTTTTATCAGTGTGGTAATTTCCAGGGATGGACGTCTGTCCAAAGGATACTATTATGCATTTTTTCCTCATTGGATTTTGGTCTGTGACTCTGGTACCAGCTGTTCTTCTGTGTCAGGTTCTCTTGAAGGGTATCTGTGTCTTTAGGAGAATTCACGGCCATACCTAGTTTGCAGTTATCTGCATAGTTTGCTAGCCAGAGGCCCTTGACATTTGCCTAGAGTTTGAGAAGTAGATGCCAAAAAGGAGTGGCACATTACCATTCCCTGTGGGGCTCTACTAGTGGCTGGCCTCTGTGGAAGTAGATGCTCTGATTCAAGCACTTTTCCCCAGTTTCCACACCTGGAGTGTGAGAGGTGTGGAAGCTACTCTCCTGAACTGGACATACTTCAAAATATATTGTCTGGCATTAATTCTTGTTACAGTTATGCTATTAATTCTGTTGTCCCATAAGATTTCATTATAGAGCCTTTGTTGTTTTCTGTGTATATGCTTCCACTAGGAGAATCATCGGGGAGAGGTGTCAATATAATACAAATGTGTGCATAAAACACTTTCTCCCATTGCCGTTCTGTGGTTGTGCATGTCTGAGTCTTCTTCTTCTGGCTTGATTACCACATCTCCCTGTTCCACAAACCTTGTCACACTGTAGCTGGCCATCAGCAACTGGTGCAAAACTTTGGTCATGTTTAAAAACTGGTACCCTTACTTACCATAATATTGCTCTGGTTGTCTGATTCCTGCACTGGCTCTTTATTCAGTCCATATGATTATTGAAGTTTTATTGATTGTATATAAAGCTCTAGATGATCTGGGTTCCTTTTATCTAAAGTAGGTCCTGAAATCATACAGTCCTCTCAGACCTTGTGTTATTCCTTCTAATGGTCATTAGAGGTTTGCAGAGAATGACTGGAGTCCAGGATTTTCTTCTCTCTTCAGACACCTTATCTCTTAAAGCTACTCTCTAGTGGGTAATTGTGTCCACTGCTGCTCCATTTTAATAGGTCCTTCAGTAGGTAACTGTGTTTCCAGTGCTGCTCAGTTTTAAGACGTCCTTCAGTAGGTAACTGTGTGTCCAATGCTGCTCAGTTTTAAGAGTCCTTCAGTGGGTAACTGTGTGCCCAATGCTGCTCCATTTTAAGAGGTCCTTCAGTGGGTAACTGTGTATCCAATGCTGCTCAGTTTTAAGAGGTCCTTCAGTGAGTAACTGTGTGCCCAGTGCTATTCAGTCTTAAGAGGTCCTTCAGTGGGCAACTGTGTGTCCAGTGCTGCTCAGTTTTAAGAGATCCTTCAGTGGGTAACTGTGTGCGCAATGCTGCTCAGTTTTAAGAGGTTCTTCAGTGGGTAACTGTGTGTCCAATGCTGCTGAGTTTTAAGAAGTCCTTCAGTAGGTAATGTGTGTCCAGTGCTGCTCAGTTTTAAGAGGTCCTTCAGTGGGTAACTGTGTGTCCAGTGCTGCTCAGTTTTAAGAGGTCCTTCAGTGGTTAACTGTGTGTCCAATGCTGCTCAGTTTTAAGAAGTCCTTCAGAGTGTAACTGTGTGTCCAATGCTGCTCAGTTTTAAGAGGTCCTTCAGTAGGTAACTGTGTGTCCAGTGCTGCTCAGTTTTAAGAGGTCCTTCAGTGGGTAACTGTGTGTCTAGTGCTGCTCAGTTTTAAGAGGTCCTCCAGTGGGTAACTGTGTGTCCAATGCTGCTCAGCTTTAAGAAGTCCTTCAGTAGGTAACTGTGTGTCTAGTGTTGCTCAGTTTTAAGAGGTCCTTCAGTGGGTAACTGTGTGCCCAATGCTGCTCAGTTTTAAGAGGTCCTTCACTGGGTAACTGTGTGTCCAATGCTGCAGTGGGTAACCGTGTGTCCAATGCTGCTCAGCTGTAAGAGGTCCTGCAGGGGGTAACCATGTGTCCAATGCTGCTCAGCTGTAAGAGGTCCTTCACTGGGAAACTGCGTGTCCGATGCTATTCAGTCTTAAGGGATCCTTCAGTGGGTAACTGCGTATCCAGTGCTGCTCAGTTTTAAGAGGTCCTTCAGTGGGTAACTGTGTGTCCAGTGCTGCTCAGTTTTAAGAGGTCCTGCAGTGGGTAACTGTGTGTCCAATGCTGCTCAGCTGTAAGAGATCCTGCAGTGGGTAACTGTGTGCCCAATGCTGCTCAGCTGTAAGAGGTCCTGCAGTGGGTAACTGTGCGTCCAATGCTGCTCAGCTTTAAGAGGTCCTGCAGTGGGTAACTGTGTCCAATGCTGCTCAGCTGTAAGAGGTCCTGCAGTGCTTAACCATGTGTCCAATGCTGCTCAGCTGTAAGAGGTCCTGCAGTGGGTAACCGTGTGTCAAATGCTGCTCAACTTTAAGAGGTCCTGCAGTGGGTAACTGTGTGTCTAATGCTGCTCAGCTTTAAGAGGTCCTGCAGTGGGTAACTGTGTCCACTGCTGCTCAGCTGTAAGAGGTCCTGCTGTGGGTAACTGTGTGTCCAATGCTGCTCAGCTGTAAGAGGTCCTGCAGTGGGTAACTGTGTGCCCAATGCTGCTCAGCTGTAAGAGGTCCTGCAGTGGGTAACTGTGTGTCCAATGCTACTCAACTTTAAGAGGTCCTGCAGTGGGTAACTGTGTCCAATGCTGCTCAGCTGTAAGAGGTCCTGCAGTGGGTAACCATGTGTCCAATGCTGCTCAGCTGTAAGAGGTCCTGCAGTGGGTAACTGTGTATCCAATGCTGCTCAGCTTTAAGAGGTCCTGCAGTGGGTAACTGTATCCAATGCTGCTCAGCTGTAAGAGGTCCTGCAGTGGGTAACTGTGTCCAATGCTGCTCAGCTTTAAGAGGTCCTGCAGTGGGTAACTGTGTCCAATGCTGCTCAGCTGTAAGAGGTCCTGCATTAGGTAACCGTGTGTCCAATGCTGCTCAGCTGTAAGAGGTCCTGCAGTGCTTAACCATGTGTCCAATGCTGCTCAGCTGTAAGAGGTCCTGCAGTGCTTAACCATGTGTCCAATGCTGCTCAGCTGTAAGAGGTCCTGCAGTGCTTAACCGTGTGTCCAATGCTGCTCAGCTTTAAGAAGTCCTGCAGTGCTCAGCCTTTAATCATCAGACTACTTTTTACTGGATTTTGCTTTGCTAACATTCTCTGTTCTGTTTCAGCTGTGATTTATTTGTGTGTATTTTATTCTGTTTTAATGCACAAAGCACTTTATTCTGTGGATTCCCTTGTCAGATATACTTTAAAATTTATTAGAGGCACGTACTGAGGGACCTGAAATATTAGAAAGAGAATGGAGGAGGCAGGCAACAAGTCAGAGGGCATGTGAAAGTTTAAGATGATGGGTGGGAGACAAGACAGATGAAAGTAATGAGCCGAAGAAGGAAGGGAATAAGCCTAGAGGGTTTGAGGAAAAGGCCACGAAAAAGAGCATAATTAAGGACACACCAGAGGACACTAAAGGTCAAGGTTGCGAATTAGTGTAAAATAAAAACGTGAGGTACAGCAAGAAAGAGGCAAAGGTTCCAGGTGAGACAAAAAAGGAAGGGAAGAACTACACAGGACAGTAGGAGGAGGAAGGAGAGAAATTATGAGAGTCAAGAGGGAGTAAGATCAGAATACTCGGGAGAATAAGTGAGGGACACACAGACAGGACACTGGCTGTATGGAATTTGATTACTCAAGCTATCAAACTGAGATACGAAAAAGTTTAATGGCTGTGGCAATAGTGAATGGGCTGACACTAGCTATAGGAGGAAACGTTGTGGCCAGGGCAATCATAAAGAGCAATGAGCACTCAGATAAAGTGCCCCATGTTGCAGTGAGCACTCAGATATAGAGTCCCATGTTGCAGTGAGCACTCAGATATAGAGTCCCATGTTGCAGTGAGCACTCAGATATAGTGTCCCATGTTTCAGTGAGCACTCAGATACAGTGTCCCATGTTGCAATGAGCACTCAGATAAAGTGCCCCATGTTGCAGTGAGCACTCAGATATAGAGTCCCATGTTGCAGTGAGCACTCAGATATAGTGTCCCATGTTGCAGTGAGCACTCAGATATAGTGTCCCATGTTTCAGTGAGCACTCAGATACAGTGTCCCATGTTGCAATGAGCACTCAGATAAAGTGCCCCATGTTGCAGTGAGCACTCAGATATAGAGTCCCATGTTGCAGTGAGCACTCAGATATAGAGTCCCATGTTGCAGTGAGCACTCAAATATAGTGTCCCATGTTTCAGTGAGCACTCAGATACAGTGTCCCATGTTGCAATGAGCGCTCAGATAAAGCACCCCATGTTGCAGTGAGCACTCAGATATAGTGTTCCATGTTGCAGTGAGCACTCAGATATAGTGTCCCATGTTGCAGTCAGCACTCAGATATAGTGCCCCATGTTGCAGTGAGCACTCAGATATAGTGTCCCACGTTGCAGTGAGCACTCAGATATAGTGTCCCATGTTGCAGTGAGCACTCAGATATAGTGCCCCATGTTGCAGTGAGCACTCAGATATCGTGTCCCATATTGCAGTGAGCACTCAGATATAGAGTCCCATGTTGCAGTGAGCACTCAGATATAGTGTCCCATATTGCAGTGAGCACTCAGATATAGTCTCCCATGTTGCAATGAGCACTCAGATATAGAGTCCCATGTTGCAGTGAGCACTCAGATATAGTGCCCCATGTTGCAGTGAGCACTCAGATATAGTGTCCCATGTTGCAGTAATGACTTAGAGGAGGGACCATGGCTGTATCAGTCAGGAGGATCAGGTAAACAGTGGTTTGGTGTAAGGAACTGAAGACAGTCTTAAAGGTGCTAGCAATGGCCAAACCTAGCAGGTCTAGATAAAATAATTGACAGTTCAAATGTTGGGTGAGGGAGTTTGGAAGGATCAGGTTATGGGATAATGTGGGATTTTGGAAGGAAATGAGGGTGGGGACATGTTCAAAAGAAATACTCTCCACTTCAGACCACAGATACACCAATGTTGGATGATGATTCATCAGGTCTCTGCAGCACTGCTAATAAGGGGTAATATATGTGTGCAATGGACTCCAATACAGGATGCTAGAAGAGGAAGAATGTATTCATTTATTTACTGAAATCTGATTCCTGGGAAAGTCTGACTGAGTAGGTGCCCATTTTTAGAAGAGGCCAAGGGAGAAAGTGTTACAAAAACATTTAAGGGCAATAATTTTACAGTCTTCAAAAGTGATACAAAAATACCTACAGTTTAAATAATTATAACAAATTCCACTTAATGTGAAAAACAATGGTTAAGAATAGATACAACTTGCATGACAATGATCTAATATTTAGAGAAATTTTAGGCAGTTTAGAGAAATTTGAGGTATGTTAATATAATTCAAACACGAAATGCAATATGAAGTGGGAGAAAAAAACAAGGTAGTCAGGGGAGGGACACTGACTGAAGTTAGGAAGTGAGTGAAGAATAGGGAGCAATATGAACAGAAAATTGTTCCTATTTAGGGATATAGTTTAACCTGGGGTTAAGCAAGAACAAAGCCAAATGTTGGCTAGGAAGTCATTCAGAATGGTTTAAAGGACGTGGGGCGCTATTAACATACAGAAGGGAAGTGGGGGAGATGTTAACATACAGAAGGGAAGTGAGGGAGATGTTAATATACAGAAGGGAAGTGAGGGAGATGTTAACATAAAGAAGGGAAGTGAGGGAGCTGTTAACATACAGAAGGGAAGTGAGGGATCTGTTAACATATAGAAGGGAAGTGAGGGAGATGTTAACATACAGAAGGGAAGTGAGGGAGATGTTAACATACAGAAGGAAAGTGAGGGAGATGTTAACATACAGAAGGGAAGTGAGGGAGCTGTTAACATACAGAAGGGAAGTGAGGGAGATGTTAACATACAGAAGGGAAGTGAGGGAGATGTTAACATATAGAAGGGAAGTGAGGGAGCTATTAACATACAGAAGGGAAGTGAGGGAGATGTTAACATACAGAAGGGAAGTGAGGGAGCTGTTATACAGAAGGGAAGTGAGGGAGATGTTAACATACAGAAGGGAAGTGAGGGAGCTGTTATACAGAAGGAAAGTGAGGGAGATGTTAATATACAGAAGGGAAGTGTGGGAGATGTTAACATATAGAAGGGAAGTGAGGGAGATGTTAACATACAGAAGGGAAGTGAGGGAGATGTTAACATACAGAAGGGAAGTGAGGGAGCTGTTAACATACAGAAGGGAAGTGAGGGAGCTGTTAACATACAGAAGGGAAGTGAGGGAGCTGTTAACATACAGAAGGGAAGTGAGGGAGATGTTAACATACAGAAGGGATGTGGGGGAGATGTTAACATACAGAAGGTAAATGGGAGAGCTATTCGAGAGGTAGGATAGGGATAGAAAAGAGTTTGTTAGCATTATAACCCATACTGTTTTAAACATAAAAAAGACAGTACTATGAAAAGCAAAATTCTCGGCATTGTGTTGTAGAAAACAAGAGAGTATCAGTTAAGATAAAAGCTTTGCTGAAAACAATAGCCAAACCACAGTGTGTATGATTCACAATAAGGGGCCACAGAAGAGAAAATTGAAAACAAGATCACTACAGCAACATTAGGGCAAATAGACTCTTGGAAGCATAACAGTGGAATATTTGGAAGAAATGGAAGAAGGAAAAACCACTGGGGTTCAGTGGTGTGGTAATGGAGGTCCTGACAAATAAAAAAAGAAACAACCTAAAAAAAAACAGAAAACATACTTTGAGAGCAAGCAGAACAGGGAATCTGAGAAGAATAAGGCAGCAAGAATGGTCATAAAAGCCAACGCAGACAAATACTTAAATAGTGCAATTATGAAGGCAAATTCTAGCTTTACTTTAAATATGACTGAGGACAAGGATACTGCAAACTGAATTCTGTGATTATGCTGAGGAGTCTGCAACATCAAGAAGAAGAGCAATTACCTAGGAGATGTTCAAAGCAGATGTTTAACCTCCATTTTCATATGAAAATAAAATGCGAAAGAATTACATCAGAAGAGAACAGCATTGGGAAGGAAGGAAAGCGGGCAAATTGAAAACTAGGCCAGTGAATGGCATACAAGGCATTTTTAGCACTGAGGGAGTAAATGTGCTTCCCCTACTACCAATCTGGAAAGAATACAAAAAAGAGACTGAGGAAAAGGCTAGTCAGGTTTTAGGAGGAATGAACATAAATAAGATGCGGAAGAAAAGGTTGGACAGGTTTTGGAAGGAAAGAACATCCAGCAGATACTGAGGAAAAGACAGGACAGGATTTACAAGGTCAGGCACCTGCAGGATATCAATAAATGGGGGTTCAGAGCCAGGGGATCTTGGTAGAGGAAGCTAAAATAAGTTTAGAGCAGTGTTCCCCTGATGGTAAGACCTTTAATTCCAAGGTTTTGTGGTTGTATGTGACACAGTGGTATCTCAGTGCAAAGAAGGTGACATCTCGCTTTGATGTGCTGTCCTTCAGATGGGACATTATAAGGAGATCTTTTCCACCAATCATGGTGCTTCTGCTGTCATGCCAGATGTTGAGCAAAAGAAAATGAACTCAAGACATTATTCTGAAAAAGAAGAGATGAATTTTATTAAAGCCAAAGTACAGATCAGAATACAGACGAAAGACAAAACAGCCGAATGTATTATGACAAACAAAGGCAACTCACAAAAAAACAGGTTTCTTACTGACATCTGTCATTAGTCATGCCAGTAATGCTCAGGGCATTTCACCACAACCAAGTTTATCTTATATATATATATATATATATATATATATATATATATATATATATATATAGTTCCCCTTCATATGATCGAATTTCTCTAAACTCGAAAGTCATAAACATGAAACCAGAATCTCGAATTTAGATAAACTCGAACATATGAAAGGGACAAAAAAGAAAGAAATTACAACTTTCAAATGTTTTCACAGGGTGCACCCCCACACCCCCCTACCTATTATATATAATATACCTATTCCGAGATCGCACTATAGTAAAGGAAAGGGAAATCTCCCATTCCGCGCTATACGCATAAGCGCAAAATGGAAGATTTTCCATTCCTCCACTGTAGTGCGGTCACGGAACATTCACATTTCAACTGCTAGGGTACAGGGGACCTGGCCCCCTGCAATAAGGTAAGTTAACTTTTTATTTTTTTAAACCTAAGGCTCCCATTCATAATTTTGAGAGAATGGAAGTTCGAGATTCTGGTCTCGAGATTATGACTTTCGAGCTTCCATCTATTCGATCTTGTGAAGGGGAACTGTCTGTGTGTATATATTTATATATTTATATATATATATATATATATATATATATATATATATATATATATATATATATATGGGTCTACTTCACTTACCCAAATGCCCACATCACCAACTTTCACTTCACTGAGACTAATGGACCACCAAATCAGAAGACCATCTGGAACACCAACATTCCACTCGAGGTAAGTAACCACTTGGTCATCCTGTTGAACTTTGCCCCTTACCCCCGAGAAAGTGCGATCTCAGAGTTGGTTCATTTAGTTCTGGGGGTGTTGGGGGGGAACCCCCACATGGGTGGGTTTACTTTTGTTCGTTTTTTTTCAGGATGGCCAAGCGGTTATTTACCTTGAGTCGGAAGTCGGTGTTCTGGATGTCGGTCTTCTGGTTTGTCGGTCTATTCATCTCGGCAAAGTGAAAGTTAGTGATGACTGTAGTCCATCTCTGTTTCCATATCAAGTATAAATTCCCATTATAAACATTACCCAATACAGCAGGGTCTCATTTACATTTACACAAAGCATATATATCATACATATACCAGTTCTGTATATTCCAGTGCCATGGAGCTATCACAGTCTACAGCTTATGGTATATCTTTAGAGTACTGTATGCAGTTGAATGTTGTCTGAGGCTTAAAACTGATGAAGCCTTATCATCTGCTTAAAAGATGGTAGATTCTCCAGCATAGCAAACTAGTTTGTCATCACCATGGTGTTACAAAATTTTGTTAGTGAAAGCAGTGAAGAGTAAGGGACCAGTCGCTGAGCCCTATGGAACACCACGAGTAACACACAAAAGAACAAGGATGATTGTGCCCTATCTTCAAGAAAGCCAGTGGGCTATCTATAGGCATTGAGACAAAAACCCACATGAGGCTTGATGTTTTCAGAGATAATGGAACGTCACTGTATCATATTTCTTAGGTAGGTTTAAAAGAGTGATGCATCAACTCTGTTATAGTTCAGATGCATGCTGAGATACTCAGAGGTATCAGGCAGAGGCCTTCCTATGTCTTGAGCAGGTCTAAAGCCAGGCTCTGCACCAGACATGAAATTATTGATGAAATAATAGAGAATCTGAATACATATGACAATAACTATTGACAGACTTAATGTGGAGGTACCACCAATTGTAGAAAATGTTCCTTCTTTGAGTAATTTAATAGCATATTTACAGTATAGGCTATAGAGTTGGATGCAACTTTCTCTTCTGGAGTTAACTTGTCGATTTAGACTGATTCCACTTTCAATTTGCTTTCAAGTTTGTGGACTGTGTTGGGGACAATAGTATAAAATGTGCAAAAAGGATGTGGACACCCAGTTGGTGAGATACTGGTATATCAGTAATCATTAGAGGCAGTTTAATGAATGGAATTCTCTAAAATGGAAGTTAAAGTGGGTGGTGGCAGCTTAGCTAAATGGAAGAAATGGGGAAGGAGTCTGAAAATAGTAAGGATTCAGGAGATGATTATGAGTTTACCAGAAATTCACAGGATTTTAGAGCAATGTTTCTGTTGATCTAGTAAATAATTTATTTTTCTACTGAGTAAAAAGGACTTAACCTGGTTTCTAGCATCACAAGATTATTGGAGGTCAGCAGGCAATTGTTTTGTGGCAAATGGCTCATAAATATTTCCTGTCATCATAGCTTTAATTTTTGGAAAACCTTTAACACTGTCAGCCATCTCACATGCTATTAGCCATCTCACCCACATGTGAAACACTGTCAGCCATCTCACACACATCTGTAAAATTGTCAGCCATGTCACACATGTGTGTAACATTGTTAACCATCTCACACT
Organism: Protopterus annectens; assembly: GCF_019279795.1. Taxonomy (NCBI): domain Eukaryota; kingdom Metazoa; phylum Chordata; order Ceratodontiformes; family Protopteridae; genus Protopterus; species Protopterus annectens. The sequence goes on along the minus strand of NC_056749.1, from coordinate 59,863,689 downwards.
TGTATAATATCGCCAGGCATCTCACATAAATGTTTAAAATTGTCAGCAATCCCATACATGTGTAACAGTTTCAGCCATCTCACACGTGTAACACTGTCTCCCATCTCACATACATATGTAACACTGTCAGTCATCTCACACACGTGTAACATTGTCAGCCATCTCACACACATCTGTAAAATTGTCAGCCATCTCACACATGTGTAACAGTGTCAGCCATCTTACATGTGTGTAACAGGGTCAGCCATCTCACATGTGTATAACATTGTCAACCACCTCAGACATGTGTAACACTGTAAGCCATCTCACATGTGTGTAACATGGTCAGCCACGTCACATGTGTGTAACACTCTCAGCCATCTCACATGTGTGTAATATGGTCAGCCATCTCACAAGTGTCATATTATCAGCGATCCCACACACGTATGAAACATTGCCAGCCATCTCACGTGTGCAACATTGCCACACGTGTAACACTGTCAGCTGTATCACATATGTACAACATTGTCAGCCATCTCACATGTGTGTAACATTGTAAGACATCTCACAAGTGTAAAATTATCAGCCATCTCACATGTGTGTAACATTGTCAGTAATCTCACATTTGTGTAATATTGTCAGCCACTCACACAAATGTGTAACATTGTCAACAATTTCACACATGTGTAACAGCGTCAGCGATCTCAAGTGTCTAACACTGTCGGAAATCTCACATGTGCGTAACACTGTCAGCCATCTCACATGTGTGTAACACTGTCAGCCATCTCACATGTGTGTAACACTGTCAGCCATCTCACACGTGTAACATTGTTAGCCATCTCACACACATATTTTTAACACTGTCAGCCATCTCACATGTATGTGTAACACTGTCAGCCATCTCACACACATGCGTAACACTGTCAGCCATTTCACACATGCGTAACATTGTCAGTCATCTCACACACGTGTGCAACATTGTCAGCCATCTCACATGTGTGTAAAATTGCCAGCCTTCTCATGTATGTAACATTGCCAGCCATGTCACACATGTGATACACTGTCAGTCATCTCACACACGTGTAACACTCTCAGCCATCTCACATGTGTGTAACATTGTCAGCCATCTTACACATGTGTACTACTGTCAGCCATCTCACATGTGTGTAACATTCTCTGCAATCTCACATATGTGTAACATTGTCAGCCATCTCACATGTGTATACCATTGTCAGCCACATCAGACATGTATAACACTGTAAGCCATATCACATGTGTGTAATATTATCAGCCATCCCACACACATATGAAACATTGCCAGCCATCTCATGTGTGTAACATTGTCAGCCATCTCACATGTTTGAAATAATGTCAGCCATCTCACACATGTGTAACATTGTCAGCTGTCTCACATATATGCAACATTGTCAGCCATCTCACATGTGTGCAACATTGTCAGCCATCTCAAATCTGTGTACTGTCAGCCATCTCACATGTGTAACATTGTTAGCCATCTCACACATGTGCAACTCTGTCTGTTATCTGCCATGTGTGTAACATTGTCAGCCATCTCACATGTATGTAACATTGTCAGCCACTCACACAAATGTGTAACATTGTCAGCAATCTCACACGTCTAACACTGTCAGTCATCTCACATGTATGTAACACTTTCAGCCATCTCACATGTGTAACATCATCAACCATCTCACACGTGTAACACTGTTAGCCATCTCACAAACATACATAACACTGTCAGCCATCTCACACGTGTAACATTGTCAGCCATCTCACAAACATGTGTAACATTGTCAGCCATCTCACTTGTGTGTGTAATATTGCTAGCCATCTCAAGTATGTAACATTGTCAACCATCTCACACATGTGATACACTGTCAGCCATCTCACACAAATGTGTAACACTGTCAGCAGTCTCACAAGTGTGTAAAATTGTCAGCCATCTCACACGTGTACCATCAGCCATCTCACACATGTGTAACATTGTCAGTCACCTCACGCTTGTGTAAAATTGTCAGCCATCAGACATGTGTGTAACACTCTCAGCCATCTCACATGTGTGTAACATTGTCAACCATCTCACACATATGTGCAATAGTTTCAGCCATCTGAACGGGTAACATTTTCAGCCATCTCACGTGTGTAGCATGGTCAGCTATCTCACATGTGTAACACTTCCAGCCATCTCACATGTGTGTAACATTGTCAGCCATCTCACATGTATGTAATACTGTCAGCCATCTCACATGTGTAACACTGTCAGCCATCTCACACGTGCGTAACATTGTCAGCCATCTCACATGTGTGCCAGCCATCTCATGTAAGTAACATTGTCGGACATCTCACAAACATGCATGACACTGTCAGCCATCTTACATGTGTGTAACACTGTCAGCCATCTCATATGTGTGTAACAGTGTCACCATCTCACACGTGTGTAACATTGTCAGCCATCTCACATGTGTGTAACATTGTCAGTCATCTCACACTTGTGTAAAATTGTCAGCCATCTCACATGTGTGTAACACTGTCAGCCATCTCACATGTTCACAGGTTCATAGGTAGGTACTAACTAGGCTATCTGCCCAAGGGCATTTATAAGCCTAGCCAGAGTGTGTCGGCTTTTGCCACCCCATTGATTAATTAACTGATCCACTGTCAAGCAGAGCCAATGAAGTGATCCCAGGGGTGTATTTTCTGTTACCCATCCACTCGTCAAGGTTTCCCTTGAAGAGTCTTAGTGAGGTGCTCTGCCTAATGTAGTTTAGAATTTTGTTCCAAAGCATGGGGAGTCTCTGTGACAGTAATCTATCCCTCCAGTATGTTCTATTTATTGTTGTGGCGAGGTTTAGCTCACTAGAGTGCATGGCTCACAGTGACTTGGATTTCTTTAGGTGGAGCATGTCCATCAATTCTGAGTTGGACATGGCTTTGGAAGTCAGGCAGAGATCACCTCTGAGTAAGCAATATGCCACTGAGTACAGCCGGACTTTTTTCAGTCAGGCTGCATAGGACATATGTTTGAAGCCAGTAATCCTCTTGGTGAGGTACTTTTGTGGTCTTTCCAGCTGTTGGAAGTGTCTTGTGAAGTACATCCCAAATGGGGCATTGTACTCTATGATGGGTCTAATGAGAGATGAGTAGAGGGACACTATAACCTCTTTATTTCTAGATGCGAACCCTTTAGTAATTAGATGGGCCACATAGAAGTATATGATTGTCAAAGGAGAGATTACTATCTACCTGGGTCCCCAAATCTCTTATTACCTCTTCTGTATTAAGGGGGCTGCCACCTATGTGGTAATTCGTGGGTGTTTTGTTTTTCTAAAATGAGATGACTGCATTTTTTGGCATTTAGCTTGAGGCCATGACTTTGACACCAGGCGTCCTTCTCAGTAAGGCCCTTTTGGAGGATGTCCGTGTCAGCCGGAGAGCCAATTATGGCTCTCAGTTTGCAGTCATCAGTGAACTTGGTTAGCCATAGTCCTCCTGTGTTTGCCTGTACTTCTGAGAAGTATATGCCGAACAATAGGGGTCCCAGGACCAAGCCTTGTGGGACACCACTTGTGACTGGTTTAGAGTCGGACCTGGAGCCCACTATTCTTACCATATGAGTTCTGTCTGTAAGCCAGTTGGCAACTCATCTCATGACGTAGGGGTTTATGTTCAGGCTGGTGAGTTTTTCTGTAATACCCGAGTGGGAAATGGTGTTGAAAGCCTTGGTGAGGTCAAGGTAGGCTGTGTGAACCACCTTTCCCTCATCTATGGCCTTGGTGACTGTCTCAAAGAAGTCAACCGGGTTTAATAGGCATGATCTGCCCTTAACAAAGCTGAACTGGGTCGGGTCAAGTGTTTGGAGGTTCCCAATGTCTTTGTTAATGAGTTCCATGATGATGCGCTCCATAGCCTTGCAGAACTGGCTAGTCAGGCTTATGGGGCGATAGTTACCAGAGTCAGTTGTGGCCCCCCCCTTTGTGGAAAGGAATAACCATTGCTGTGCACCATTCTATGGACATGTAGCCTGCAGAGAGGCTGCAGTTGAACAGCGTGTTTAGGTGGGGGGGGTTAGTTAATTCTGTAATTCATGCAAGACACAGCCTGGGACACCATTTGGTCCCATTGATGCTGTGTTTTTGGCTTTTGAAAGGGCTGTTTTCACCTGTGCGTCTGTGATTTTTGGGACACTACACTTTTCCAGTATTGTTGTGGGCCCTTTTGGGGGTGAGAGGTGGGTGACTTTTGCACTGAATCTATCTGCCAGGATGTTGGCAATATCAGTAGGTTTAGTATATTTTGTGCTATTTTGCACTAGTTTAGTGTATATCTGCGAGTTGCCACTTAGATTCTTAACATTGCTAAAGAAGGCTTTGTGGTTATCTTTTGAATCCTTGGCTATTTTTCTTTCGAAGTTAGACTTGGATGATTTCATGAGGGACCTTAGTTTCTTACTGATACTGATCAGGGATGTCTTTCCTTCTTGGGATTTGCTTTTTTTCTGAACTAGTTTCCTCCTTCTATTGTATAACCTGTTTATGGCAGGGGTCCACCAAACTGGTTTCCTTCTCTTAGAGGAGTGAAGTCTTGGTTTTGCTAGGGATGGCACAATCCATGCATCCTTGCAGGTGCTCATAGAGTGCATTTGTAAAGGTTTCTGCATCTTGGGCAGCGTTATCCTTTAGCGTGGGGGCAGTGAAACTTACCACCTCTGTCTTAAGTAAGGTGAAGTTTGCTTTAGAAAAGTTTTTTACTGTGGTTTCCTTAGTTGGGGGTGGTGGTGGGATGTGGACATCCAGAGTGATTAGTTTATGGTTTGATATAGCCAGTGACAGGTTGACCTCCTGTGTGGAACACCTGTCGCCCATGTTGGTGATGACCAGGTCCATTATGTTTTCACCTCTGGTAGGGGAGTTTACCAGCTGATCCAGGGCATTTGAGTTGATGAATTCCAGAAAGCGCTGGGCCTGGGAGTTTGTACTAGAGTAGTTTTCCCAGTGAATGGTAGGGTAATTGAAATTGCCCAATATCAGGGTGTTCAGTAGGACCTTCATGTTTTCCAGTGTCTCCAGAAAGGTGGAGTGGTGGTCCTGGGTCATGGAGGGTGATCTGTAGCAGGCCACAATTTGCATTGCAGATTTGCCTGATGTTAGTTGCACATGGATGATCTCAGAGGTATCATGCTGCGCCACTAACTTGAAGATGTAGGTATCCTTGATGAATATGAATACACCCCCTCCTTTTGTGTTTCGGTCTGTGTTCTGTGGCTGAAACGTGTGGTATGAGTTGTAGCCCGGTAGTGCTGGGGTGTTCTCTGGAACCTTGAGTCAGGTTTCAGTTACTGCATAGATGTTGACGTTCTCCATACTGAGGAGTGCTTTGAGTGTGTGCATTTTGAGATTTAAACTCCTGGCATTGAGTAGCATAACCCTCAGTTTTTTGTTAATTGTGCTGTTTATGGAGGTGGGTTTGACTTTTGAGCCTTGCCTAAAAAAGGCACTATGGGGGCAGCAACAGCCTTGGCCAGTATTCGAAAGCCTAGGGGTGACAGGTCTCTTGTGAAGCAATGTAGCTTGTCAAGCATGTCGTCCCAGGCTGACAGATACTGGATCACCTTTTAATGACACCAGAAGCTTAGCCAATTGTTGAAATTGATAATTTTTTTCTTTATACTAAGGTATCATTCTTGGTGAGGGCAGGATGCTACTCAGGGTCAGGGTCATACCAGCCTGGGCTAAGTGATCAGAGAGCTCTTCCATGTCTCTTTTCATATAGTCCAGGGAGGTATGTCTCATGTCATTCACACCAGCATGAACAATGACAGAGTCATATTTGTACTTGTTCTGGAATGACCTGAGTGCTTGTGTTATGTGGTGGATTCTGGCTCCTGACAGGCAGCTAACAGTAACCTTCTGCTTGTCCAGCCTAGTAAGTGGGACGTCAGTGTGCCTGACTATAGACTCATCTATTACTAGTGTGTTAGGTATGTTATTTCGCCTTAAGGACTGTTTATTGTGCGGCACACTGATTTTGTGTTTTATGTGTTGTCTGGTTTGTGACGGGAGGTGCAGGTTGTTTGGGTGTCTGCTTTGGAGGGCTCTGATGTTTTTGCAGGTTTTTATTTAGAGCCTCCGGGTATGATTTTGTGTATGTATTTATGTGTATTTTTTGCCAGTGCTGTTTTAGTAGGTCTGTGTGCGGCTGGAGGTTTGGTGCAAGTGTTAACCTTCTCCTCTTGACTGTCTGTTCTAGTCTTGGGTGGAGACAGCTTAATGTATAATTGCATCTCTCACATATGATATTGTTTTGTGTTAGGAGGAGAGGGTTGTTTGTGTACATGAGGCAGTTGTAACATTGCCTCAGGATGTGTGTAACATTGTCAGCCATCTCACACACATATGTAACACTGTCAGCTATCTCACACAAGTGTAATATTGTCATCCATCTCACATGTGTGTAACATTGTCAACCATCTCACATGTGTGCCAGCCATCTCATGTATGTAACATTGTTGGACACCTCACAAACATGCATGACACTGTCAGCCATCTTACATTTGTGTAACATTGTCAGCCATCTCATATGTGTGTAACAGTGTCGTCATCTCACATGTGTGTAACATTGTCAGCCATCTCACATGTGTGTAACATTGTCAGTCATCTCACACTTGTGTAACATTGTCAGCCATCTCACATGTGTGTAACACTGTCAGCCATTTCAAACATGTGTAACATTACCAGCCATCTCACACGTGTAACACTGTCAGCCATCACACATGTGTGTAACATGGTCAGCCATCTCACATGCGTGTGTAACACTGTCAGCCATCTCACATGTGTAACATTGTCAGCCATCTCATATGTGTATAACATTGTCAGCCACCTCAGACATGTCTAACACTGCAAGCCATATCATGTGTGCAATATTATCAGCCATCCCACACACATATGAAACATTGCCAGCTTTCTCATGTGTGTAACATTGTCAGCCATCTTACATGTGTGAAATAATGTCAGCCATCTCACACATGTGTAACATTGTCAGCTGTCTCACATATGTGCAACATTGTCAGCCATCTCACGTGTGCAACATTGTCAGCCACCTCACATCCATGTAACACTGTCAGCAATCTCATATGTGTAACATTGTCAGCCATCTTTCACATGTGCAACACTGTCTGTTATCTACCACATGTGTAACATTGTCAGCCATCTCACATGTATGTAATATTGTCAGCCACTCACACAAATGTGTAACATTGTCAGCAATCTCACACGTGTCTAACACTGTCAGTCATCTCACATGTGTGTAACACTGTCAGCCATCTCATGTGTGTAACATTGTCACCCATCTCACACGTGTAACACTGTTAGCCATCTCACAAACATACATAACACTGTCAGCCATCTCACATGTGTAACATTGTCAGCCATCTCGTACACGTGTGACATTGTCAGCCATCTCACATGTGTGTGTAATAATGCAAGCCATCTCATGTATGTAACATTGTCAACCATCTCACACATGTGATACACTGTCAGCCATCTCACACAGAGAAGTATAACATTGTCAGCAATCTCACATGTGTGTAACATTGTCAGCCATCTCACACGTGTACCATCAGCTATCTCACACATGTGTAACATTGTCAGCCATCACACACGTGTGTAACACTCTCAGCCATCTCACACGTGTGTAACATTGTCAACCATCTCACGCATATGTGCAATAGTTTCAGCCATCTCAACATGTAACACTTTCAGCCATCTCACATGTGTAGTATTGTCAGCTATCTCACATGTGTTACACTGCCAGCCATCTCACGTGTGTAACATTGTCAGCCATCTCACACTTATGTAACACTGTCAGCCATCTCACACATGTGTAACACTGTCAGCCATCTCACACTTGTGTAACATTGCCAGCCACCTCGCATGTATATGTGTCAGCCACCTCACACATGTGTAACACCGTAAGCCATCTCACACATGTGTAACACTGTCAGTCATCTAACCTGTGTGTAACATTGTCAGCCATCTCACATGTAACATTGTTGACAATCATTTTAAGTGTCACCCATCTCAGACGTGTAACATTGCTAGATGCAGATGAAGAAACAAAACTAGTCTAATCTTAGAACGTGAGATTTTATCAACAATTGCAAAGAAAAAAATAAGTTGCATATCAGTTCTTGTAATGAGAAAAAAATAATTGTGCAAGATTAGAAATCCATAGCATGGAATGACTGGATTCATCCTTTACTATGTTCCATTCAATGTTCAGATCACATGGGAGTCAGGCAGAACATATATACAAACAGGAGAGAGTAAATTTGACTTTGTTGATTTTATCCCAGATTACAACAGACTCTCTAGGTGCACAACAGGGGAATCACATGTCAGGTACAGATACAGGGTGCAGGAGTTAATAATATCAACAACACAAGCTGCTTTATGTTCCCCCCATAAAGCAAGATAGCATAGCCCAATAGAGCAAATTCTATATCTCGGTATCCCAGATATGCCAGGTTTAAGCCAAAAATGCAATGCCACAAAGGTAAAGTGCGATCCAGTTTGCAATACATGCATCTTTTTATTTTTTTTTATTTTATTCTTCTTGGATTAATATTATGGACAAGTTTAAGGCTTTTCATCTTATATCAGTTTTACAGTACAGTGCATTTTATTTTTATATTGCACGCATCTCTCCTAGTTTGGCTCTACTGTGTTAATCAGACTTTTTATTATCTGCCTCTGTTTCATCCATAATTACACAAGACAGCAGGTGATTGACTTGGGAATGGTTGCTGGTTATTTTGGTCCTGGTGTTTGTATTTGCTATTACTGGTGAAATGAGAAACAGTCCACCCCTGCCTGCTTGAAATGGCTGATGTCTGCCCTGAGTTTTTCTTGCTGATTGGAGATCTGCTATTTCCTTAGTGCTGACTGGCACTTTTCCCTTGGGGGAGTGGGGGGGGTTGCCTAGTCTGTAAGAATCTTACTTAAACATGGCCTGCGTTTAACCTAACGTGTACTGAGCTTGTTGGAGTTCTGGTGTAATACTTGGATTTTATTTTTACTCTACTTAGTAAAAGTTGAATCCAGTCATTTCACCTGGGTTTGGATCTGCAGTGTTAATTAAAGTTTGCAGTTACCTGCCCCTATTTCATCTACATTTAGGCCAGCCAGCAAGTGAATAACTTGGGGCTGGCTGTTGTTTATTTTTGCCTGGTAATCAGAATTACCTCCTCTCACAATTACTGATAAACACAATTATATCATATTCAAAGAAAATGCCTGAAATAAAATAACAGAGAAAGTACTTTAATTAACATCCAGAGAGCACTTTTGTCTTGTACCCAAGACGTCCTCAGACTGAGTGCAACAAAAAGAATCAAAGCTTTTTAAACCATTCAAAGGTCACATGCCTCAATAAATTAATGTTTAATTCTTTTTCTTTTTAAAAAAACTTAACATTTTCCTTATCATTAAGACCTGGAGGGTAGCACGCATCTAATTTTATGTGCCATAAATGCTCCCTCTAGTCCAGTAAATCTTCAGCATCAAACATGTTTTAAAGTTTTGCACTTGATCTAAAACAATGAACTTAAAATCTACCTTACATGTATTTCTACTGTAATGTTTACTAAGAGAGCATCTTTGTTGTCTCCAGTTGTCTCCAGTTGAAATAGCATACATATGCTCATAAATTCTATGGTACAATAATATCAATCACATAATAATAATAATAATAATAATAATAATAATAATAATATCAGTAAGTATAATAATAAGGCACGAAATGCTGCATTTAAATCAAAAGTCAAGGATCCCCTAAGAGTGGCCAGAGCAAATCTACGTAGAGGTATAAAGGAGGCTAAGAGGACCTATGGACATAAAATTCAGGGACACTTCTCTGACCAAAGGGACTCCAGATGTCTCTGGCAAGGTGATCAAGCCATAACTGACTACAGGCCTGCATCCTCCCCATGTGACGAAATCACAGAATTTCTGAAAAAACTAAACACCTACTTCAGCAGATTTGATGTGGACAACAACACTATGCCAAATAAGCCCCCTGTTGAACAGGGTGAGGAACATCTGATGTTCTGAAGACCCTGAGGTGCGTAAACCCAAGAAATGCAGCTAGTCCTGATAATATTATGGGAAGGGTTCTAAGAGACAGTGCTACCCAACTGTCCACTGCACTAACAGATATACTCAACACATCCCTGCAACTAGCCATTGTACCCAGTTGCTTCAAAAATATGACAATCATTCCCTTACCCAAAAAATCCCAACCAACAAGCCTAAATGATTACTGGCCAGTTGCTTTTACATCAACAGTAATGAAGTGTTTTGGTGGTTGATCAAGAACCACATCTCTTCAAGCCTACCTGCAACACTGAATAGACTACAGTTTGCTTATAGATCTAACTGCTGCACGGCTGAGGCAATAGCTGTAGTACTTCATGAATCCTTGGCACATCTAGAGAACAAGAATTGCTGTGTCAGAATGCTGTTCATTGATTGTAGTTCTGCCTTCAGCACTGTCATCACCCAGAATCTGATATCGAAGTTGATCCATTTGGGCATCAACAACCCCCATGTAACTGGAGACTGGACTTTCTCATCAACAGACCCCAAAAAGTATGTGTGGTAAATAACAGTTCAATCAGTATTACAATGAGCATGGGTGTCCATCGGGGCTGCATCCTGAGTCCTCTGCTGTTCACCTTGTTAACGTATGACTGCATGGCCAAGCATGAATCCAACAAAATCATCAAGTTCATCGATGACACCGCTGTCGTAGGTCTTGTCAGAAATGGTGAGGAAACAGCCTACAGGGGGATGAAGTGGAGCATCTGATAGGCTGGTGTGATAGCAACAATCTGGCCTTAAATGTAAGCAAGACCAAAGAATTAATAGTGGACTCCAGGAGGACTCAGGAGATACATCAACCTCTGGAAATTAAGGGAGTGGCAGTGGAAAGAGTCAAAAATACCAACTTCCTGGGGGTGCACATCTCAGATGACCTAACCTAGTCAACTCATATTAGACACCCAGTGAAGAAGGCACAACATTGTCTGCACTTCCTAAAGAAACTGAGGAAGGCAAACCTGTCTCAGTCCATCCTCAAAGCCTTCTGCAGGGGGACCATCGACAGCATCCTCTCAAATAACATCATAGTTTGGTATGGTAACTGCAAAGCATCTGACTGCTAGTGTAGTGAGGACAGGAGAAAAAGTCATTGGTTGTTCACTCCCCTGCATGGATGATCTGCACAAGACTCTGTGTGTGGGAAGGGCTAGGAAGATAATCAATGATCCCACTCACCTTGCCCATGGCATGTACTTCATCCTTTCCTCAGGCAGACGGTATTATAGCTTATACTGCAAAACATCTAGACTAACAGGACCATCTTCATTCTATCCGTAAGGCTGCTGAACGTGAATTGCAGGCATGACACCAAATAATCAGATCAATATATCACTTGCTATGAAGTATCATCTTTAGTAATCACTCTGGCAAACTGCTTCAGTAACTGATACAGTCAGCCTGATTTCTTATGCTATTACTTCCTGAATGTGCAATGGTCAGGAGTGAGTCAACACTCTATACATGCGCAATATGAACATCAGAATATATCACACTACGACTGATGAGGTGCAACATTCTAAGTCAGGAGTGAGTCACCACTCCATACATGTACAATATGAACATCAGAATATATCACATTACAAATGATGAAGTGCAATATTCTAAGTCAGGAGTGAGTCACCAAACCATACATGTACAATATGAACATCAGAATATATCACATTACAAATGATGAAGTGCAATATTCTAAGTCAGGAGTGAGTCACCACACCATACATGTACAATATGAACATCAGAATATATCATACTACAACTGATGACGTGCAATATTCTAAGTCAGGAGGGAGTCACCACTCCATACATGTACACTATGAACATCAGAATATATCACACTACAACTGATGAAGTGCAATATTCTAAGTCAGGAGTGAGTCACCACACCATACATGTACAATATGAACATCAGAATATATCATACTACAACTGATGAAGTGCAATATTCTAAGTCAGGAGGGTGTCACCACTCCATACATGTACAATACGAACATCAGAATATATCACATTACAACTGATGAAGTGTAATATTCTAAGTCAGGAGAGAGTTACACACCATACATGCACAATACGAACATCAGAGTATATCGTACTTCAACTGATGAAGTGCAATATTCTAAGACAGGAGTGAGTCAGCACACCATACATGTACAATATGAACATCAGAATATATCATACTACAACTGATGACGTGCAATATTCTAAGTTAGGAGTGAGTCACCACTCCATACATGTACACTATGAACATCAGAATATATCACACTACAACTGATGAAGTGCGATATTCTAAGTCAGGAGTGAGTCACCACTCCATACATGTACAATCTGAACATCAGAATATATCACACTACAACTGATGAAGTGCGATATTCTAAGTCAGGAGTGAGTACTACACCATACATGTACAATATGAACATCAGAATATATCACACTACAACTCATGAAGTGCAATATTCTAAGTCAGGAGTGAGTCAGCACACCATACATGTACAATATGAACATCAGAATATATCATACTACAACTGATGACGTGCAATATTCTAAATCAGGAGTGAGTCAGCACACCATACATGTACAATATGAACATCAGAATATAACATACTGCAAGTGATGTAGTGCAATATTCTAAGTCAGGAGTGAGTCACCACTGCATACATGTACAATATGAACATCAGAATATATCATACTACAACTGATGACATGCAATATTCTAAGTCAGGAGTGAGTCACCACACCATACGTGTACAATATGAACATCAGAATATATCATACTACAACTGATGACGTGCAATATTCTAAGTCAGGCGTGAGTCACCACACCATACATGTACAATATGATCATCAGAATATATCATACTACCACTGATGATGTGCAATATTCTAAGTCAGGAGTGTGTCACCACACCATACATGTACAATATGAACATCAGAATATATCATACTACAACTGATGAAGTGCAATATTCTAAGTCAGGAGTGAGTCACCACTCCATACATGTACAATATGAACATCAGAATATATCATACTACAACTGATGAAGTGCAATATTCTAAGTCAGGAGTGATTCACCACTCCATACATGTACTATATGAACATCAGAATATATCATACTACAACTGATGAGGTGCAATATTCTAAGTCAGGAGTGAGTCACCACTCCATACATGTACAATATGAACATCAGAATATATCACACTACAACTGATGAAGTGCAATATTCTAAGTCAGGAGTGAGTCACCACTCCATACATGTACAATATGAACATCAGAATATATCACACTACAAGTGATGAAGTGCAATATTCTAAGTCAGGAGTGAGTCACCACTCCATACATGTACAATATGAACATCAGAATATATCATACTACATCTGATGACGTGCAATATTCTAAGTCAGGAGTGAGTCACCACTCCATACATGTACACTATGAACATCAGAATATATCATACTACAACAGATGAAGTGCAATATTCTAAGTCAGGAGTGAGCCACTACACCATACATGTACACTATGAACATCAGAATATATCATACTACAACTGATGAAGTGCAATACTCTAAGTCAAGAGTGAGTCACCACACCATACATGTACAATATGAACAGCAGAATATATCATACTACAACTGATGAAGTGCAATATTCTAAGTCAGGAGTGAGTCACCACTCCATACATGTACAATATGAACATCAGAATATATCACACTACAACTGATGATGTGTAATATTCTAAGTCAGGAGTGAGATACACACCATACATGTACAATATGAACATCAGAATATATCATACTTCAACAGATGAAGTGCAATATTCTAAGACAGGAGTGAGTCACCACTCCTACATGTGCAATATGAACATCAGAATATATCATACTACAACTGATGACGTGCAATATTCTAAGTCAGGAGTGAGTCACCACTCCATACATGTACACTATGAACATCAGAATATATCATACTACAACTGATGAAGTGCAATATTCTAAGTCAGGAGTGAGTCCCCACACCATACATGTACACTATGAACATCAGAGTATATCATACTACAACTGATGAAGTGCAATATTCTAAGTCAGGAGTGAGTCACCACGGCATACATGTACACTATGAACATCAGAATACATCACACTACAAATGATGAAGTGCAATATTCTAAGTCAGGAGTGAGTCACCACACCATACATGTACAATATGAACATCAGAATATATCATACTACAACTGATGAAGTGTAATATTCTAAGTCAGGAGGGAGTCACCACTCCATACATGTACACTATGAACATCAGAATATATCACACTACAACTGATGGAGTGCAATATTCTAAGTCAGGAGTGAGTCACCACACCATACATGTACAATATGAACAGCAGAATATATCATACTACAACTGATGTAGTGCAATATTCTAAGTCAGGAGTGAGTCACCACTGCATACATGTACAATATGAACATCAGAATATATCATACTACAAATGATGAAGTGTAATATTCTAAGTCAGGAGTGAGTTACACACCATCCATGTACAATATGAACATCAAAATATATCATACTTCAACTGATGAAGTGCAATATTCTAAGACAGGAGTGAGTCACCACACCATACATGTACAATATGAACATCAGAATATATCATACTACAACTGATGAAGTGCAATATTCTAAGTCAGGAGTGAGTCACCACTCCATACATGTACAATATGAACATCAGAATATATCACACTACAACTGATGAAGTGTAATATTCTAAGTCAGGAGTGAGTCACCACACCATACACGTACAATATGAACAGCAGAATATATCATACTACAACTGATGTAGTGCAATATTCTAAGTCAGGAGTGAGTCACCACTCCATACATGTACAATATGAACATCAGAATATATCACACTACAACTGATGAACTGTAATATTCTAAGTCAGGAGTGAGTTACACACCATACATGTACAATATGAACATCAGAACATATCATACTTCAACTGATGAAGTGCAATATTCTAAGACAGGAGTGAGTCACCACACCATATATGTACAATATGAACATCAGAATATATCATACTACAACTGATGATGTGCAATATTCTAAGTCAGGAGTGAGTCACCACTCCATACATGTACACTATGAACATCAGAATATATCACACTACAACTGATGAAGTGCAATATTCTAAGTCAGGAGTGAGTCACCACTCCATACATGTACAATATGAACATCAGAATATATCACACTACAACTGATGAAGTGTGATATTCTAAGTCAGGAGTGAGTCACTACACCATACATCTACAATATGAACATCAGAATATATCACACTACAACTGATGAAGTGCAATATTCTAAGTCAGGAGTGAGTCAGCACACCATACATGTACAATATGAACATCAGAATATATCATACTACAACTGATGACGTGCAATATTTTAAGTCAGGAGTGAGTCAGCACACCATACATGTACAATATGAACATCAGAATATAACATACTACAACTGATGAAGTGCAATATTCTAAGTCAGGAGTGAGTCACCACTGCATACATGTACAATATGAACATCAGAATATATCATACTACAACTGATGACATGCAATATTCTAAGTCAGGAGTGAGTCACCACACCATACATGTACAATATGAACATCAGAATATATCATACTACAACTGATGACGTGCAATATTCTAAGTCAGGCGTGAGTCACCACACCATACATGTACAATATGACCATCAGAATATATCATACTACCACTGATAACGTGCAATATTCTAAGTCAGGAGTGTGTCACCATACCATACATGTACAATATGAACATCAGAATATATCACGCTACAACTGATGAAGTGCAATATTCTAAGTCAGGAGGGAGTTACCACATCATACATGTACAATATGAACATCAGAATATATCACACTACAACTGATGAAGTGTAATATTCTAAGTCAGGCGTGAGTCACCACACCATATATGTACAATATGACCATCAGAATATATCATACTACAACTGATGAGGTGCAATATTCTAAGTCAGGAGTGAGTCACCACTCCATACATGTACAATATGAACAGTAGAATATATCACACTACAACTGATGAAGTGCAATATTCTAAGTCAGGAGTGAGTCACCACTCCATACATGTACAATATGAACATCAGAATATATCATAGTACGACTGATGAAATGCAGTATTGTAAGTCAGGAGTGAGTCATCACACCATACATGTACAATATGAACATCAGAATATATCACACTACAACTGATGAAGTGCAATATTCTAAGTCAGGAGTGAGTCACCACTCCATACATGTACACTATGAACATCAGAATATATCACACTACAACTGATGACGTGCAATATTCTAAGTCAGGAGTGAGTTACCACTCCATACATATACACTATGAACATCAGAATATATCACACTACAACTGATTAAGTGTAATATTCTAAGTCAGGAGTGAGTCACCACACCATACATGTACAATATGAACATCAGAATATATCACACTACAACTGATGAAGTGCAATATTCTAAGTCAGGAGTGAGTCACCACTCCATACATGTACAATATGAACATCAAAATATATCATACTACAACTGATGAAGTGCAATATTCTAAATCATGCTACAACTGATGAGGTGCAATATTCTAAGCCAGGAGTGAGTCACCACTCCATACATGTACAATATGAACATCAGAATATATCACACTACAACTGATGATGTGCAATATTCTATGTCAGGAGTGAGTCACCACACCATGCATGTACACTATGAACATCAGAATATATCACACTACAACTGATGACATGCAATATTCTAAGTCAGGAGTGAGTCACCACACCATACATGTACAATATGAACAGAATATATCACACTACAACTGATGAAGTGCAATATTCTAAGTCAGGAGTACGTCACCACACCATACATGTACAATATGAACATCAGAATATATCATACTACAACTGATGAAGTGTAATATTCTAAGTCAGGAGTGAGTCACCACTCCATACATGTACAACATGAACATCAGAATATATCACACTACAACTGATGAAGTGCAATATTCTAAGTCAGGAGGGAGTCACAACACCATACATGTACAATATGAACATCAGAATATATCACACTACAACTGATGAAGTGCAATATTCTAAGTCAGGAGTGAGTCACCACTCCATACATGTACAATATGAACATCAAAATATATCATACTACAACTGATGAAGTGCAATATTCTAAGTCAGGAGTGAGTCACCACTCCATACATGTACAATATGAACATCAGAATATATCATACTACAACTGATGAGGTGCAATATTCTAAGCCAGTAGTGAGTCACCACTCCATACATGTACAATATGAACATCAGAATATATCACACTACAACTGATGATGTGCAATATTCTATGTCAGGAGTGAGTCACCACACCATGCATGTACACTATGAACATCAGAATATATCACACTACAACTGATGACATGCAATATTCTAAGTCAGGAGTGAGTCACCACACCATACATGTACAATATGAACAGAATATATCACACTACAACTGATGAAGTGCAATATTCTAAGTCAGGAGTGCGTCACCACACCATACATGTACAATATGAACATCAGAATATATCATACTACAACTGATGAAGTGTAATATTCTAAGTCAGGAGTGAGTCACCACACCATACATCTACAATATGAACATCAGAATATATCATACTACAACTGATGAAGTGCAGTATTCTAAGCAATCACAACGTGAAGTCACAGTCTTGCAATACCTACTAGTATAATATTGTCTAATATCTTCCTGTCCAGTTGTGCTAATTCCTTCTGCTAATATTTTAATTGTATTAATATCTTCCTGTCCAGTTGTGCTAATTCCTTCTGTTAATACTTTAATTGTATTAATATCTTCCTGTCCAGTTGTGGTAATTCCTTCTGTTAATATTTTAATTGTATTAATATCTTGCTGTCCGGTTTTGGTAATTCCTTCTGTTAATATTTTAATTGTATTAATATCTTCCTGTCCAGTTGTGCTAATTCCTTCTGTTAATATTTTAATTGTATTAATATCTTGCTGTCAAGCTGTGCTAATTCCTTCTGTTAATATTTTAATTGTATTAATATCTTGCTGTCAAGCTGTGCTAATTCCTTCTGCTAATATTTTAATTGTATTAATATCTTCCTGACCAGTTGTGCTAATTCCTTCTGTTAATATTTTAATTGTATTAATATCTTGCTGTCAAGCTGTGCTAATTCCTTCTATTAATATTTTAATTGTATTAATATCTTCCTGTCCAGTTGTGCTAATTCCTGCTGTTAATATTTTAATTGTATTAATATCTTGCTGTCAAGCTGTGCTAATTCCTTCTGTTAATATTTTAATTGTATTAATATCTTCCTGTCCAGTTGTGCTAATTCCTTTTGTTAATATTTTAATTGTATTAATATCTTCCTGTCCAGTTGTGCTAATTCCTTCTGTTAATATTTTAATTGTATTAATATCTTCCTGTCCAGTTGTGCTAATTCCTTTTGTTAATATTTTAATTGTATTAATATCTTCCTGTCCAGTTGTGCTAATTCCTTCTGTTAATATTTTAATTGTATTAATATCGTGCTGTCCAGTTGTGGTAATTCCTTCTGTTAATAATTTTTTAATTGTATTAATATCGTCCTGTCCAGTTGTGGTAATTCCTTCTGTTAATACTTTAATTGTATTAATATCTTCCTGTCCAGTTGTGCTAATTCCTTCTGTTAATATTTTAATTGTATTAATATCTTGCTGTCCAGTTGTGCTAATTCCTTCTGTTAATATTTTAATTATATTAATATCTTCCTGTCCAGTTGTGCTAATTCCTTCTGCTAATATTTTAATTGTATGTGCATTAGTCTTATTGTCATTCAGACTGTGTTCATTGTTATGTTTTGCACGGGGACCAAAGCAACGTAATTTGGTTCAGCTTGCACTGCTGTGTAGTGATTGTTGTCATATTAAAAATATTTTACAGAATAATTGGAAAGTTATACAAGGTAACAGGGACATTTTGCGTACTGTAGGGCCTGAACCAAGTTTTGTTTTTCGCAAATGGAACACTCTTAAAAATATTTTAGAATGCAATCACAAGTATCCCTCCACACATCTTATAAACAAAAAAGGCATGTACCGATGCCAACATTGCCAAGTTTGTAGGTACATTTCTGAGGGTCCCTTTATTAATATTGTTAGTTCTAATAGGGTTTTAGAGGTTAGTGATTACATTGATTGTAATACTGAAGGAGTGGTTTATGTGAGTTTATGTTCCTCATGTTCAGCTTTTTACGTGGGAATGACCACCAGGTCATTAGCCACTCGGATTAAGGAACATTTATATGCCATCAAAACAAAAGATTTCAACAATGCATTATACAAACATTCTATTTCATGCCCTTATTATAAAAAATTTTTATTTTCTGTTTTGGAAAAATGCAAATTAGATGGTAGGGCTGGAGATTATAAGAATTATATAGAACAGCGGGAATGTTTATGGCAAATTAAATTGAAATCTGACGTTTTACCTGGTTTAAATGAGAGTATCAATTTTAAGTGTTTTTTAAAACATCGTAAGTTACATGTAAACAAAAACAAAAACAACTTTGAACTTGATCTAAAGGCATGTTTTAATGCATAATACACTTTTTTTATTGGAATTATATGCATATGTAATTAATTAATTGTTTTTTTATTTGACTATTTATACTGATTAGTTCTTAGCATCATGTGTTTTCTGATGAAGTTGTGACGAAAGCGGAAATTAAACTTGTTTTTTACGCTATTGCCGGTTCCTGAGTTAAGTTTCTCCAGCAATTTGCAGCCGTTTTCTGGTTTACTAATATTTTAATTGTATGTGCATTAGTCTTATTGTCATTCAGACTGTGTTCATTGTTATGTTTTGCACGGGGACCAAAGCAACGTAATTTGGTTCAGCTTGCACTGCTGTGTATATCTGAGTGACAATAAAGTTTACTTTGAATTTGACTTTGTCTTTGATTATATGCAGTATTTCGCTTAAAAAAAACTGAGAAACACCCTTGACCTATCCTCTCCTTCATAACGCATACAGAATTGCTGCAATAAGGTACTCACCAAACTTAAAAAAACTATGTTACAAAATTTCTCACTTCCTCTCTCCTACTGCATGCCAAGAATCAGCCTTAAACATTCCCCTAAAATTATATGTTCGCCTGCTACTTTGTCTTCAGTCTTGTATTAATGTTCACAAACTGTAGAGTGCTGAAAAGAAAATATGCAGATTTATTTATCTCGCCTATGAGCAGAATCCATGATTGTGATCTCTGGAAAGCTTTGCACTGGCGCCCATACAGAACAAAGGTATCACTGCTCTTTCCACACTGACCATCAGTACTTGGACATTGCCCACCCCTCAGATACCTATTTACAATAAATGAGCCCTCCTACAGTTTTAGGGGAAGTGAAATCAATGGTATCATCCTTATCAGACCTAGATTCAAGTCACCAGCAGATGAGGCAGCTTGTAAGATATGTCCAGCAGCATGGAATCACTTCCCTAGTGAAGTTAGATCTCAACAGACACTAAATGAATTAACTTTTTGCCAAGAAAGTGAAAGCAAATACTTTACAGATACAGGCTAACTAATATTAATTAATTGTGTGGTACTCAGCACAATAAACAATATATATTTACGGTGCATAATCGACCTTATACAGCTATACAACATGTACATATCTCTGGATGACAGCTATTCTTCTACACTTCACAAAAGTGAAAACTTTATATTAAACCACTGTGCATAAATTTCATGTCTGCATCTAGTAACATTTAGTGCACACATGTATGATTACTGTTTAACAATGAGAATTGTAAATTGTGATATATTGATTTATTTATTTGTCTTTGTTTACCAGGAAGGTCCTACATGGTAATACCCATTTTCAGCAGAGGCCTGGGGAGAAAAGCTCCATTTGCTTACATTACCTTATAGTAAGTTTCAGTTAAACTCAGAGTAGTAACATTTGTATTTACATTTATACACAAACAGTAGTTATATTTAGACATTCTAAGATTTTACAGGGGTGGAAATTACTAAAGAGAAAGCACACGTGCAACTTACTGGATTGTACAGGCAGCAGTTATGTATAAATATTATTTTGTCATTCCAGTGAGAGGTTGAGAGTATTCTGTTTAAGAAGAGTATTTGGAGAGTATCGTACGGTGAAAACAAAGTCTTAACCTTGTGATGAGCATGTGCAGGACCAGGACTGGTTAAAGTGCTGTTTAAGCAGTGGTTTAAAAATATTGAGTTTGTCGGACAATTTTATTTGTGTGGGGATACTTTTCCAGAGTTTACCAATGTATTGAGAGTACAATGAACTTCCTGCAACATTATTTGACTTACTTGTAAGTAATAAGAATTGTTACTATAATGGAGGTCCCTTGCTGGACAGCATGGCAGTAATAAGTTTTGTACTGCAGGGCATTTTTCTGGATGATGACTGAGTCTGTGTGCTGTATTTAGTTGTGAGTATGTTAGGTAGTTGTGTAGTTCAAGCCAGTTTAATTGTTTTAAACTATGACAATGGTGGGTTCTATGAGGGAGATTGGTGGCCAGTTTAGTTATTTTATTGTAGCAGGAGGCACATTTCTTTCTTTGAGTATTACTTAAGTTTGTTAGGATAGTAGCAGCATATAAGAGAGTCTGCAATAAGAAGGTAGTAGCCATACCTCTTAACTGCCCAGATTTTCTCAGAATGTCCATATTTTTGCTTCAAAATTTCAGTCTTTTTGGTTTTCTGGCAAATCACTGGGATGATCTGAGGAATTAAATTAGTAAATAATGTTGTACATTTGAGTTTCAGACTTCATGTCCTTTAGAAAATCCATTTTAATACATACCCTGTTTTTCTAGCCACTTTCTAAGATTGTAGAAGCAATATTTAAAATATGCCCCTATGTTTGGGCATTTGTACCCCCCATTATGGCAGCCTTTTTCCAGATTTCTTGTGCTAGGAGGTTGAGAAGTTATGCTAGTGGCTAGAGTTTTTTTTTTTTTATATACAGTACCTGTAAGGAATCCGCTGATACTATAAAGGGAGCCTTGTTTCTAGTGTGTAGACTTAATGGTGTACAATATATGCTGGTCATAACTGAATTTCTATCTATTATAAGGCTTAGAAGTTTACTGTGAGTTACAGTTTCAATGGCAGTATTATTTGATGACTTTATGCTAAAAGATTGCTTTTGATTTTGTCAATTTTTTGAGGTAAAAAGCATTAACTTAGTTTTCTTGGGGTTGAGTAAGAAGTTTGATTCTTTGATCCAGGTTTCTACAGAGGAGAAAGATTTTTGGGTAATGTCTTGCAGCTTACTCTGAGTCATCTGCATACTGAACTAAACTAACATGGTGAATGGAGGTGTGGAGGTCATTAATAAATATATTAAATAAGAGAGGACTCAGGACAGAGTCCTGAGGGACACCTGTAGTAACTGGTTGAAAAGATGAATAGGTTTGTTGTCATTTTATGACTTGTTGCTTTCCAGATAGGTAACTAAGGAACCACAACAAGGAGTATTGTGAAAGTAATAAACAAACAAACAAAAATACTGTGAAAGCCCAAGTACAGAAAAACAAATTAAAAAGCCAAAAGTAAAAATGCCTAGGCAATGGTTGTGACCTAAAGTCCTCCAAACAAAAATAAAATATGCCGTATAAAATCACAAATGTTTATTGATTTAATACTTTCGTCTATCAACTGGAGACTTCATCAGAATAAATACCATGACACAACAAGAAGATTAAATTTTATTTATTTATTATTTATTTTACACTTATTTTACATTTGTTAACTGGGATTGTCTGACTGAACAAAAGCCCCTTTTCAGCAGAGGCCCGGGGAGAAAAGCTCCAAAACATAGTTACAAAAAATATAACCATTACAAACACAGTTTAACATTATAATCATTAATAATAAAACTTGTATAACAGTTATTATATATATATATATGTATGTATGCAGTTACAAGTATCTATAAAAATGTTATGAAGAAGACTGCAGCAGAAGGAAAGGGGATAGTGCTAGGTAAAAAATGATGAAGCAGACGAGTTTAAGTTGCAAATGTTTTGGTATAGAGGAGAAGAAATTATGGTAAGGCAGAGGACATTAGCTCTGTTATTTAGTGAAGGTATATTCAAGGAGGCTGAGAACAGGTACAAATCCAGTAACTTTTTAAGTACTCTTTAGGGGCTAGTTTGAATACTTTAGGATGTGAAAGTGATCTAACTTCTTGTGGGAGTTTGTTCCAAGCAATAGAGGGATGGTAGCGATATGTAATGGCTCCTATTCTGGACTTGGACTTGTAGATTTGTAAAAGATCTTGGGTGGAGCTTCTGAGTAGTCTGGATGGGACATAGTGGGAGATTGTGGTGCCTAGTGCTGGACAGTAGGATGGTGAATAAATAATGGAGTGTATAATTTGCAGCTGAGAAAGGAGTAGGAGGTATGGTAGTTTGAGCCAGTTTAGATGTTTGAGGGAGATACAGTGGTGAGATTTGTAGGCTTGTTGTGCAGCAAATCCAGCTATTTTGTGATAGGTTGATTCGAGTTTGCTAACTAAGGTAGAGTTAAGATTTCTGAGTATTTGGGAGCAGTATGTTAGGCATTGCAAAAGATAAGCATGGGTGATTATGGTTCTAGATTCAGGAGTTAGGAATTTTTTTATTTCTGTAGAGAAGTCCTAGTTTTTGATGGATTTTCCTGATACAGTTATTTATATGGAGGTTGAATTTTAGCTGATCATCAATGGTTACACCAAGGAGTTTAGTACTAGAGTCAGCAACTAGGAGAATGTGATTTAGTGTTTTTATTTGAAAAGTAGATTTGATATGAGTAACAGTTTTGGAGAGAAAGAGTAAGAGTTTGTTTTTTTGGGGATTAAGGATGAGCTGATTACTGGTGGGCCAAGTTTCAACAGAGTTGAAAGAAGAATGGGTAGATGTTAGAAGTTCAGAGGGTGAGTTAGCAATGGTGATAACTGTGAAGTCATCTGCATGTTGGACTAATGGGGACTCTGGACAAGAGGAGTAGAGTGAGTTGGTGAAGATATTGAAAAGTAGTGGTCCAAGGATGGATCCTTGGGGAACACCCATTTTCACCGGAAGGGGAGATAATAGTGAGGAGTGCCATCTTACCGATTGCTGTCGGCCAGTGAGATAGCTGAAGAACAATGCTATTGTTGTAGTAGAGAATTTGAGATGAGAGAGTTTATTCAGTAGCAGAGGATGTGAGACAGTGTTGAAGGCTTTTGAGAGGTCAAGGAATAAGCATGAGATACGTTTATGATTATCGAGAGGTCAAAAAATAAGCACGAGATACGTTTATGATTATCGAGAAATCAAGGAATAAGCATGAGATACGTTTGTGATTATCGAGAGGTCAAGGAATAAGCATGAGCTACATTTATGATTATCGAGAGGTCAAGGAATAAGCATGAGCTACATTTATGATTATCGAGAGGTCAAGGAATAAGCATGAGATGCGTTTATGATTATCAAGAGGTCAAGGAATAAGCATGAGATACGTTTATGATTATCGAGAGGTCAAGGAATAAGCATGAGATACGTCTATGATTATCGAGAGGTCAAGGAATAAGCATGAGATACATTTATGATTATCTATAGCTATAGAAATGGTGTGGAGAAAGTAAAGTAGAGCTGTAGTGGTACTATGTTTGGGTTAGAAACCATGCTGAGTGGGAGTGAGGAGTGTGCCCTGCATAAGATATTGCATTACTTGTGTAGGTATACATTTTTCTAAGATTTTAGACAGAGGAGAGAGGATAGCTATTGGTCTGAAGTTTGAGAGTTCTGTGGAATTGCCACCTTTGTGAATAGTTATGGTGTAGAATTATTTCCAGATAGCAGGTACTTTAGCTTCAGAGATGGAACAGTTGATTAAAATAGATACTGGCAAAGCAATAGAGGGAGCAGCTATCTGAAGAAAGTAAGATGTGATACTCTTAACAGAAACAGAGCATGGTTTCAGTTTGAAAAGAAGGGTTTTGATGTAAGCAGTAGGGACTGCTTTAAGGAAAAAACAGTTTGTAGAGTTGGCTGTGGGTGGAGGTTCCAAACAATTTGGAACATTGTTACTGGAGTTTTTTAGGTTAGGATTGAAAAGTATGGCTAGTGACTGAATGAAAAAGGCGTTGAAAGAGTTAGCAGTCTCTTTGGGGAGATTTGTCAGGAGATGGGTTAGGTGAAGTAGGATTACCAGGATGAAGTATTTGGTTTATGGCATTCCAGAACTTTTTGGGATCTGATTTTAGGGCAGCTGGAGGGTTATAGCAGAAGTCTTTTTTATCTTTATCAATAAATTTGTTGTCTTTTTTCTCAGTTCTTTATACTTTTACAAATCTGCTGGTAGTTTAGTTTGGGTCCAAGTTTTCCAGGTTCAGTCTCTGGCTGTCATGAGTATTCTTAGATAGTCATGGGGATATAGTAGCTTTTATCCTTACTTCTCATAATGGGGTTAGTGAGTTTAAGATATTTAGGAAGGTTGAGTTAAAAGCTTGAACTGCTTCTGTGATGCTAACAAAACAAAAGGAAGAGACCACCACGAACAGTTGAATCATAAAATAAAAAAAATTCTTTTGTTTTTATATTATGCTGGATTAAAGAAAGTTTTTTATTTTATGATTCAGCTGTTCGTGGTGGTCTCTTCCTTTTGTTTTGTTATTATCACTATCTTGAATTTATTGGAAGTGGACCTTTGGTTGGTAGCGGTTCTTTTTGTGTTGTTGCTTCTGTGATGCCTATGCCCTGGCCCGGCAATCAAGGAGCCTCAATCCTCAGGACTAACACCAGAGAGGGCACCTCATATATGAGGAAAGGATAACAAATACACACAGTAAAGTGCAATTTCCCTTAAGAGCACACAGAGATCACAGTCAGTCCGGGGCTGGTAGCTCCTTTGCTCTCCAGGTCCTTAATAAGACTCCTCACTGGCACAATTATAGGGTCCAGATCTCAGCCAGCTGGGCAAGCTAAAATCTCCAGCACCCTCCCTGTCCAACCAGTACTTCGTGTCCCTACCCAAGTAGCTGACATACACACACTTTAAGATAAGAGTTTATACAAGCACACAGACACTGCTGGGGAAGGCTGGCACAGGTTCTCTAGCTGTGCCCCTTTTTCCCAGACTATACGGTAGTATCACTTGCCACCACCCAGCTAATATTTATCAGCTACTTAAAGGCCCTTAAAAGGGTGTCCAGTTATTACTGTGCAATATTATTATCCAAATGGTACTATAACTAAACAGTCAAGGCTTATTAGAGTGACTTGGTACAGGATCTTTATATACATGCAATGTACTCTTAGAGCTTAAATTATCTCTACACAAAACAGCCACAGTTAAAAGGTTTTAAAATATTTAATAATAAATAAAAACACAAGACAATACTTTCTACTACACAGTGGTAGTCAAGAGTTCAGAGATCACAGAGAAATACTTAAAATAATTCAGTATTACAGTTCTGACATCACAGAAAAATACTTAGTCTAATTTTTCTAGTTCCTAGCGGTTTCTAAAAGAAAACACAAGTCTAAGATAACTTACATATCAGCAAAATAGTGCTGTGAGTTGGATGGTCAAGACAAAAATGCTTAATGCCTTCTGATTCTCTCTGTTTAAATTGCTACTTTAAGTCCTGATTCCCATTACATCATTTCACACTTTCCTGGGGTTCCCAGGCTAACACATACTACATAACTGTTATCTTGCACCTGCAGGAAACTACATCAATAAAAGACATTCTATGTGTAAACTCTAGTAATTATTCCTTAAGTTAAAACAATAGGCAGGATGCTTCACTCCAGACTCATCGACTCCAAATTCTAACTTAAAAGGGACAGGCATGAAATAATTTTACTTCAAAGGACAGACAAGAAATGCTTGACTTAGCTTTCTTTACAGCAGAGGGCAATGTTGCTACATTGTTTTAAGTTCAACATTTCACAGCATATTCTTTCATTTAAGAAAACAAGTCTGTAGTTCAACATTCATATTTACAAATGATAGAAGTATATATAAAATCATATCTGGCAAGGCTGGCAGCCTTCACAGCTTCATCAAGTGGGAGCTGGGTGAGGAAGTTACAGAGGTTATTAAAAGTTTCTGGGTTGAATTTGGATAATTTATGACAGGTTATGTATCTATGTGGTTTAGATAAGTGGGAGGTACCTTTATAGGAGAGTGGTCACTCAGGGAGTCAGAGAGTATTTCAGGACTATAGTATTTAGAGGGATTTGAGACAAGAATCCAGTCAATGATGGTATGTTGAATTAGGACTGGTGAGTGTTTCCCAATTTATGTTCACGTCCCCAAGGAGGATGATTTCATTAGGAATGTTTTGGGAGGGTCTATATTAAAACATCAAATGCTTAAAACAGTGAATGATGTTTCATCGACTCTTTTTCAGTGAAAGCTGAAAATATCGACACCTCAGAACAGCGATTTCTTTCCTAGGAAAAGAAATCGCTGTTGCAACCAAAAAAAAAACAACAGTAAACAGTTCCACACACATACACATGTACCTTAACCCTAATTCTACCCCCCAAAAAAAGTAAACAGCTGAAAACACATATGCACGTAATTCAACCATATATCTAACACAAAAAAAGTAAACATTTTAAAACATACGCATTTACCTTAACCTGCACCCTAACTCTAAGTTCAGTAACTGTTGCACATTTACGTAAACAGTTCCAAACACATACACACTTACCTTAACCCTAATTCTACCCCCAAAACAAATGTAAACAGCTTAAAACACATATGCACTTAACTCAACCATACATCTAATGCAAACAACAGAAAAGTAAACACTTTCATACATATGCACTTACCTTAACCCGCGCCCTAACCCTAAGGTCAGTAACTGTTATACATTCATGCTCGGGAGCTATACCGGATAAGGGAATCCTTGAGACCACACTACAGTGCAGATCACGGCAAAGCAACGAAGCAGTCAAGCGACTTCTTTCCCAGGGAAAGAATTCGCTGAACAGCCGCTTCGCTGTTTTGCCTTTTCACTCTTTAGGTGTCGATAAAAACGCATTCGACAAAATGCATTTTTGTCATTCTAATAGGAACCCTTTTGGGAGAGGTAGGAGAGAATGCTTTCCAATAAGGGAATGTTGCCCCCTGGTGGAATGTAGATAGATGTGACAGTAATAGTAGTATAGTCATTGAGCTTAAGGTTTGCTACCAGTAATTCTGCGGGAGAAAAGGAAGGTATAGACAGCTTTGAGTATGTAAAAGTGAGGTTGTTGGAGTATACAATTGCAACCCCTCCTCCTTTTTTATTAGGGCGATCGAGGCATATTATATTATATCCAGGAGGGAGTATGTCCTTATCTAGGTTTTGTGGTTTAAGCCATGTTTCTGTAAGGAATGTAAGGTCTGGGTTTTGAGCAGATATCCAAGCATGAAGTTGGCTAACTTTATTAAGTATGCTTCGAGTGTTTATACAGTAAAAGGAGATTTGTTTGGTTTTTTTTTTGTAAATCACTTGTGGTTGATGAGGAATTGTGAGGAGTGGTAGAGTTAGGACTCGGTCCTGGTTTAGGGTGGATATCACCTGATGGGAGTAGTGAAATAGGATAGTAGTTAGGTTTGATAGTTATTAGGTAGTATTTAGTGGTCTGATTTATTTGATTAGGTGAACAGTCAAGTGAACAATTAAATATTTAAATGTTCAAATAAACAATTAAATATTTAAATATTTAAATAGGTCACTCGAATAAAAACTGTTCCAATAAAACCCTTTTAACTTATTTATATCACAAGAATAAATGGTGTAAAATATTAACATCTGAATATTTTAGTGCTCTAAACTTGAGGGCAGGGACTAAAAATAAATTATCATTAAGACCAGGAGGTGTACCTGTTCCAATAACCCAAATTTAAATCTAGCATATTTGCACTTGGCAACATGTCTGTATAACACGTTAGTACCCACTTTTCTTCTCATCTCATACAAGTGCTCATAAACTCTGTTTTAATGCTCGTTCCATTAAATAAATACGTAAATAAGACCAACAAATGAAGCAGTAAGCCAGGCAGATTACCCCTTAGCAAAACAATTGTAGAATTTAGTACCTCTTAAAGTCATATTTAGATGGGGAATGAATATGTCTGAATTATTTGTCATATATGAACATTGTGGACACATGCAACACTTAAAGGTACCCTTTTTCGCTTTACAGTTTGATCCAATGGTCAAACAATTTTCTCTTTCAGATATATACTTAAGGTTAAAATCTCTCTTGAAACTATATACCAAAGGTTTATAAAAAAAACTTTAGGGGTATTCAGCATCACAGATAATAAATCCCATTATTATGATATATTTGTATACCCTGCATGTCCTAGTTATAGTTATAACCAAAAAGTGGTCATGCCTATTCAGTTCCTTTGTGGCTTCCCCTGTGTAATTATCAACATTAAAAGAAGATGTATGTTGGGTATTTAACAAAGCTATAAATTTAATATCCCAGCCATTTAATATTTCATCTTTAAGACAGGTAGTGAGGGTCTTTGGATAACCTCTTGCCAGAAAAAATTCCTCAATATACTCTAACTCATCTACCAAATCTTTTCAAAGGGAGGTCATGCAGGCTGCACGGACAGTTTGACCCTTTACAATATTTCTCTTTTGGTGGTAAGGATGACTACTACTGTAATGTAAGTAAGAGTTACAAAAGTGCTCCTTTCTGTACAGCCTCAAAATGTATCATTGCGCTCCTTACATCCAAAAAAGGGGGATCTTCCAGGTCAACATTGTAGCTGAAAACTGTAGTCTGGAGCATTTCTCCCTGGGCCTCCGCTGAAAATTGGCTTTGTTCCAAGTCGGACTTTCCCAGTTAAAAAATGTTAAATAAATAAAATAAATAAATAAAAAACAAATAAAACCCAAAAAAAAATTAGTGGTGTTATTTATAAAAGAAATAAAGGCATCAATATCAATAGCCTGTCCATCCCAAACAATAAATATGTCATCCAAGTAATGAAAGTAGAATTTAATGTTGTTAAATAAAATGGAATGGAAAAACAAAATGTTGTTCCCAATATAGTAAAAAATATTGACGAATACTGGGGTACTGGGGCACAGGCAGCTATTATTCACAATAATGACAGACTGTTGAATTTACTATGTAATGATATTCTTGTTTTAAACAAATACAGGATGATTTATTGTTTTCTTTGTAAAAATATAAATGTAAATATTTTGGGATTTTAAAAGAGGTAGATGAAGTGGGTGCAAAAATTAAGAAATGGAAGCTTACCCACACAAACAATATGAGGTCAGTAATACAGGTAGTTGTTGGTAACAATGCTGGACAGGGCAATGATATTACTTTTGCTTTTTTAGTATTGTGAAAGTCCTACTGAGGGGAGTTGAATGAGCAGTTGCTGGTGTGAGACAGTATTAAATGCCTTTGACAAGTCTAAGAACATGGTGGACACAAGCAGACCCTTGTTTCTACATTGGTTTATTATACGGGTAAAATGTGCTAGAGCAGTAGTGGTGCTGTGCTGGGGCCTAAAGCCATGTAGTGTTTCAGAGAGCAGGTTATTTGAGGTTAGGTATTGCATCAGTTGGATATGGATGCATTTCTCTAATATTTTGACGAGGGGGGATTGCTACTGATCTGTAGTTATTAAACTCAGTAGATGTGCTTCCTTTTGCAGTGATATAACGTAGGATTTTTCCACAGTGATGGAACATATCTTTCTGTTATGGACCTATTAATTAGTAGGGACACAGGGAAGGCTATGACATCTGTGGACATTTTTAGGCAGTCTGATGGTAGTTGGTCTACAGCTATGGAAGTAGGTTTTGGTTTTAGGAGCAACTTCCTTATGAGTGAGGTAGGTACTGGACTAAAACTGAAGAGCTGTGGGTAGATTTGATTGGACAGGGGTAGAGTGAGGGGGGCAGATGTGTTGGTGTCTAGGAGAGATAATATTAATTGTATAAAGTAGGAAAGTGTGTGGGAATAGAGTCTGTCACATTGTCTGTTTTTGGAATGGAAGTGGTGGTCTTGCCAGGGTGGAGTAGTTTATTTAGTGGTAACCAAAAATGTTTTGGATTGTTTTTGTAGTCTTGTAAGATGGCACAGTACATTTGCTTATCTTTTTGACATAGAGTTTCACAAGGTTTCTAAGATGTCTAAATTGCTGGAAGGCATTTTGGGTTCTGTTTTTATACCAATTTTTCCAGCCTTTATCTCTTTCTATCATTATTTTTTTTTTTTGTTTCTTTTGTCAGCCATGGTGTGGGGTTGGACTTTACTCTTTTATTATGTACTGGTGCTAGATTATTTAAGCTCTGTAAGAATATGCTATCAAAGTGTTCTACAGCAGTATCTAGTGGCATTGTTCTAATTACATTATAGTTATACTGTTTTACTGGTTCATTGAAAATATCTTTGCTGAAATTGGTTGTATTTTGTATTTTATTATAGATAATATGTTTATCTTGGTTATGGTGAGTTGTAATGACATATGCTGGTATGTGGTCACATGCTATCTGAGAGGCAGCCTACTTTTGTCAGTTTGTCTGGTTTATTTTTAATAATCTAATCTAATCTAATGTTGAGTGTCTCCCTGAAGTTGTATTGATTCTAGTAAGTGTGGTTATTAATTGTCTGAAGTTGTACAAGTTTATGGATTCAGTGGAGGTAACTGAATTTATGAGTTGCCAGTCTACATTTAAGTCTCCAAGTATTACAGTTTCATGGTTAATTTGTTGGGATATCCAGTACAGGATGCTTCCAGCAGTATCAACCTTATTCCATAGTGGTATATAAATTGTTGTTAAACATATACTTGTCCTATCGTTGACTTTTAGCAATGTTATTAGTAGTGCACCATTGTTAAATCTGAGTATTTCCTGTGGAAGTAAGGTAATGGTTAGGGAATGTTTATAGATGATTGCTACACCACCGCTTGTTTTGTCTGTCATGCCTGAGTATACTCTATCCTGGGGGGGCGGGGGGGGGGTTGATCTCATTATCTTTTGCATGTTTTTAATAAGGTTTCAGTAGCTATGACTACATCAGGAGTATATGTGGCAAGATAAGCATGTATGCCTGGATTTTACTGCACATACTTCTTAGGTCATGTTTAGGTACATGACTTTGGATTCTGTTTTTAACTGAGATGCATTAGGTGACTGGCTTATTTTGGGGATGGAAGTGATGGTTTTATGAATAGTGGGACAAGGGTTGGGGTGAATATCTCCATTTGTTTTAATAGATATTTTACAGAGAAAATAATGTTGCCAGTTATATTTTGGTCTTGGTTTGGTATTTGGTTGTAGATTTGGATGCTTACTTTTGAGATATTTATAGATAAAAGACATCAGATATGGTTTGTTTGTAGAGATAGGGTATTATGTAGAAAAACAGGCTGGGTAGATGTTGATACTCTCTGTGAACACTGGTTGAAGTCCTACGTATTTGAAGGAGGTGGATTTGATAACTGGTGATGAAGACTAGTACAGTTAGGAGAAATAGTAAAATAATCTGAGTTAGGGGCATCTTATTTAACTTGGGTTTTGTCTTTGTTGTAAGTTAGGATTAGAAAATATTAGGAGGGTACTGGGTTGGTTGTACAGATCTAATTAGATAGTTACAGGGGCAAAGATTAAGACAGTTTGAGAGAGTCTTGGGTGGTAAACTAGAGTGGGTGTAACTACTGGGGGTAACTGATTGTTTTTCTTTTGTAAGGGACTGATGTTATTGGTTAGAGGAATATGTGGGTGCTGCTACGGAGGTATAAATGCAGAGTAAAGGGGGATTGGGGGGAGGGGAGGGGAGAAGACAACAAATTATGCGAGTTGAAAACTTGGCAAAAACAAAAAGAAAAAAACATCAGTGACTGAAAAACAGCCACAGATCTGCTGAGAGAGGGAAGTAAAAGGAGCAATGCAGCTGAAAAGGCCTCTATGCCAGTAGATGAAAGTCTTGATTTTGTTGCTCTAGGACGCAGTTAGTCCAGTATCACCTTAACATGACTAATGGTGATAACAGTAAAAAAAAAATGTCTCTTGACTGTTGAAATAACTGTAATGTAAGGAGGTTTCTACGGAATTTGAAAAGCAAAATCCAAAGACTACCCCAAACCCCACAGGTCAGCAAACAATGAGAAAAAGTAAGCCGGAAGGCAAGAGTGCAGCTCTGGAAAATACTGGATCAGAACTGAAAGTGGTTCAATAACTGTCTCGGGCAAGGAAAAATAAGAAATGGGGTGGGGGGGGAGACCAAGGTGACTTCCTTGAAGGCATTCAGCTCCAACTAAAGAAAGACAGGAAAATATGAATAATGGGGGCAGCAAGTGTGATGACCCCCCACTGCACCTCAATCCTCACCACTGGCAACAGTAGGGGACAGTCACTGAGAGGATGACAAGTACACACACAGTATTCCCAAATGCAGCTCTCTGCATCAAGTGCAATCTCCCTTAAGAGGACACAGAGACCACAGTCAGTCCGCGGCTGGTTTCTCCCTCTTCCTACATATCCCTAGTAAGACTGCCCACTGGCACAGCTATAGAGTTGAGATTTCAGCTGAATGACCAAGCCAAGACCTCCAGCACCCTCTCTGTCCAACCAGTGTTTTGTGTCCCTGCCCAAGTAGCTGCCACACACACTCTTTGAGGTTTGATTTACACACACCTGGGAAAATCTGGCACAGGTTTACTAGCTATGCCCCCTTCTGCCCAGACTATAAGGTAGTTTTCACTGCCACCAGTCACTCCTTATCAGCCACTTTGGGGCCCTTGCAAAGGGTATCATATCTTACTGTGTAATATTAATATTAATATAAATGGTAGTTTGACCAAGAGCAAGACTATTACGAGTGGCCCACAGTGTCACCAAATAAATATGCAAGTACTCTCAAAATACAAATATCTCTACACAGATCAGCCACAATGAAAGGTTTAAATATATTTAATAACAAATAATAAAAGAACATGATAATACTAAATATATATTCACAGTGACATCAGAGTTCAAAACCACAGGAAATATTTAAAATAACATTGCAGTATAGGCTCACACAAACAAAGTAAAACATCTAAACTAAACTTCACTATATTCCTGACTGTATCTAAGAGAGTTATACTGTTCCCTAGAAACATACTTCATTGGAGCAAGGCAGATGTGGTGAGTAGATCTTGTTGTTGTCAGGTCCAAGACATAATGCAGAATGCTCTGTCTCACTAAGAGACTTCCCAAAATAATATCTCAAATATTACTGCTGGGATAGCTTGCAAGATGACATCACATCTTGTCATCTAACTTCTAGTTCCCAGGCCAAAACCCCCATTGCTAGAAGATGGCAGCATTTAGTATCTACCTGTAAAAATATACAGACAAGGGCTTTTCCTTAGATCTTTGGCAGATGTTGGAAGTTATAAAACAATTGCATTACTTCATGCTTCAAAAGTAGCAATTAGTGCACTCCAAAGACAATATAGAAAGCTTCCTAGTACAGACCTTGTGTCTCTAGCTGCATTGAAAACTTGAGAGATAGCCTCTTTATTGTTTCATATAAAGTAATTTAATTTCAGATATTTTTCTAAGTTTGCTGGACTGAAGTTAACCCTCCAGTTTCCTCTGCTGACATATACATTTAAACAGTTACAAGTGCATGTACACTTCTGTTCTCTTCCAGTAGGGCACCTTGTGGATACATTTTAAGCACAAGCACTATAGAAAATACCTTTCCAACACAAGCATCTGTACATAGCAGTTTGATATACACATGACATACAGTTCTAATACATTTGTGACACAAGCATCTTATATAAATCATTTTGATGTTCATCAATGACATATAATTATTTACAAAATTCCAACTAGCTGTGCTGGCAGTATCTCCTTTCACCACACTTCTTCCCCCCTTCAAGGACTCGAGCTAGTTTTTCAAGTGACCCTTGAGAAAAGTTGCTTGAGAGGAATGAGCCTATCTGGAAATACATTACCCCATTCCCTGTCTTGAGGGCCCATCTGTATTGGCATTGCTGACCCCACTACAGTGCTGCACTGTCATGTCATATGCCTGCAACCTTAGGCTCCTCCATAGTAACATGGGGTTTTGCTGGCTGGCTCCCTATAGCCATAGATCCCCCTCAGGCTCCTCCTGCCTCCTACTGCAAATACTTAGAACCAGGGCCACTCTATCATGGTAAGGTTTCATCATGTTAACATGGTACAGTTTGTTCCCCTGCCTCCTGCCTAGAAGTTCTACCATGTAGTTAACATCACTGACCTTTCTTACCACTTTGAAGGGTCCCTCCCAAGCTGCCTGCAGCTTTTTGTGTCTGACAAGAAGGAGAACCATAACCTGCTGCCCCACAGCATACTCTATACTTGAGCATTCCTGTCATACCAGACCTTTTTCTGCTGTTGGGCTTCTGCTAGGTTCTCCTGGGCCACCCCCATGAGTTCCCTGAGCCTTGTCCTGAGGTTTAGGACATATGTCAGAACAGACTCCTTGTGGGATTCACACTCACCCTCCCACTCACCGCAAATCAAACCTAGAGGTCCCCTCACACTATGCCCATATAGCAACTCAAAGGGTGAAAACCCTGTGGATTCCTGGGGCACCTGTCTGTAAGCAAACAACAGATGGGGCAAATATTTGTCCCACTCCCTCTTAAACTGGTCTGCAAATGCCTGTAGCATGGTCTTTAGTGTAAAGTTTAACCTCTCCACCAGACCATTAGCCTGAGGATGGTAGGGGGTGGTCTATAAGTGTTTCATCCCACAGTGCTCCCACAGACAAGCCAGTGGGTCTGACATGAAAATGGCACCTCTGTCAGTCAGTATTTCTTTTGGAAAACCTACCTTGCTGAAAATCTCTAACAAAGTATTTGCCACCTTTTCTGCCTCAATGGAGGACAGAGCCACTGCCTCAGGGTATCTGGTAGTATAATCTACTACCACTAGATTAAACTTCTATTCTGTGGACCTTGGGATACTCAGAGGTTCCACAATATTCATACCTACCCTCTGAAATGGCTCCTCAATCACAGACAAAGGCATCAAAGGAGCTTTGACCTTGTCTCTTTCCTTGCCTACTTTCTGGCACTGCTCACAGGTCCTGAAATACCCTGTTACATCCCTGGAAATCCCACGCCAATAAAAGGTCTGCATAATACGTCTCATTGTATGCCTTTTGTCATTTTGACCTTCAAAGGGAATAGCATGGGCTATGGCTATAAGTGCCAGACAGTAGGCTCTTGGCACTACCAATTGCTGTATCACTTTAACTTCTAGCCCTCCTTCAGGGGTCTACTCTCTATACAGTAACCCTTTGTCCCAGTACACAGATTGCCCTTTTCCTTGAGAGTCAGGTGCCTCCCTGGCTACCTCCATCAAGCCTTGTAATGTAGGGTCTGAGAGCTGAGCCTGTCTCAACTCTCTCTTTGTAACCCTTCCCAGCTCACCTTCGACAGGAAGTCTGGTATCTTGACAGCGGTGCCTCACTGTCAGACTGGGTACTACCACTCACCTCTGTCCTTGCAGTCACTCTATCCAAGGGAACATCAGTACCCACAAGCAGCTGTGGCTCACCTTCATTCTCACTGCTGCAGGGTAGCTCCCTCCCTGAAGTAGCCACCTCACCAGTCCTGGCTTCAAGTGTGCAGTCTGTCTGGACCACCCCAGGCTACTAGACCCACATGCCTGTCTCCAAGCCTGACTGCTTGTAACTTCATATCCACAAGGTATTGCATTATCAAAATCATTTCCTGTCAGGACATCTGCAGGGATATCCTCAAACACACCTTGCTTGCTTCCTTTCCACCCTTCCAGTCAAGGTGAACCCTAGCCAAAGGTATTTTGAATGGGGTCCCTCCTAAATCTCTGACTGGAGTAGACTGCCCAAGCAAGTAGTCCTCCTCTTTAACCATTGTAGGCTTCACAATGGTTAGGTCAGAGGCTGTGTCTCTCTTAGCAGTGGTCAATTTCCCATCTACTAAGGTAGGCTATAACCTCTTGTGCTGGTTCGGTACTCTTGTTGTCTGCAGACAACTTACCACTGGCATTCTGTCATTTCCACTTGCTGGCTCCCCTACCCTTTGTTTCCCACCTTGCCTCCGTGGACATCTATATGCTACCTTGCCCTTCTGGTTACATTTAAAACATTTAACCCTTGATCTTGACTGTGTACCTAAATGAGTGGCTTCCCCTGTTACTGGTGGACTCTGTTGGGGCTGTTTAGGTTGCTCACCATGGGTTCCCTTACACCCATGTGCAGCACTGGACATCCCTTTCTTGTGCAGTGATGCTCTGCTTGCTAGGTATAGATCTCCCTTTTTCCCCAACTCATTTGCTGTATTGCATTCCCTATCTGCCAATCAGATGTTCATGTCCTCAGGCAAAGTGCTAAGGGCTTATTGCCTCACCAAAAGGTCTGCCAGCCCTTCAAAAGTGGTGATCTGACACCCACTCACCGACCTATGAAAATAAGTGCTTAACTCAGCAATATAATCACACACATTTTCATCTGCCTTGCACCTATGCTCACAAAATTTTTTTTCTATAAACTTCAGGTGTTAACTTAAAGCATTCCAATAGACAATTTTAACTGTATTATAATGTAAGCAATCAGTATCAGACAATTTAGAAACAGCAGTTACACCTTTATCATGGAGTAAGGGTGTCAGGAACCATACCCAAAGCCCTTGGTCAACATTATACTGTTTACATACCCTTTCAAACATATGAAGAAAACTATTAAAATTATCACCCTCTGTAAATTGTGGAAGAAATGTACTGACCTTTATTGCTTCTGGGGTTTGGTTATTCCCTTTCCCATTACCTCCATGACCCTGGCAAAGAGTAAGCATCTCCTTTACATGTTGCCTCTCATTTTCTTCAGCTTCCAGATGTCTCAGTCTCTCTGATGCTTCTAATTCCATTTGTTTCTCCTGATGCAGTCTCTCTGCTGATGCTAGTTCCAAGCGTTTGGCTTCCAATTCAAGTCTGTTTAACTCCAGATGGATTTTAAGCCCTCTGAGGCAAAGTTGAACTGTCCATTTTCTGAGAGGTGTAAATCCCCAAGGCCAGTCTGGTTGTCCTCCTGGTTGCTGGTCTGTGATGCAGCTGTCATTAAGTCTGCAATCAGGTCTCCTTTAGTCAGGTTGACATGCCCAAGTCCTTTGGCTTGGCACATCTCAGTCAACTGATTCCTTATCAGCTTGCCATAATCCTCCACTGACATCCTTGCCTGCTCTCCCTGACTAACTAAGCTAACAAAAAATAAATAAAACTATTGTGATATGAAACTCTGAATGTCTACCATGAGGTTGCTTGAAAGTACAAATACCTCCTTTAGTGACCACTGTTTATAGGCTTCTCGAGTTCAATATCTGAAAAAGTGAGGTTTCTTTCTTGGGGATAAACTCTTGGCTAGGCTTGTAAGGGCCCCAGGGCCATTAGCCTAGTAACCTCCCATGTTCCACACTACTGAATCCCAGTATGTGATGTGGTGATCCCACCACTGACAATCAAATGTGATATGAATATCCCATTACTGCCCACCAAATATGATAACCCTCAACTGGACCAGTAATCAAGGAACCTCAAGCCTCACCTCTTGCAACAGTGGGGGTATTCTCTGAGAGGATGACAAGTACGCATACAGTATTTCCGGATGCAGCTCTCTGCATCAAGTGCAATTTCCCTTAAGAGGACACAGAGACCACAGTCAGTCTGGGGCTGGTTTCTCCCTCTTCCTACATATCCCCAGTAAGACTCCCCATTGGCACAGCTATAGAGTTAAGATCTCAGCTGAATGACCAAGCCAAGACCTCCAGCACCCTCTCTGTCCAACCAGTGCTTCATATCCCTGCCCAAGTAACTGACACACACACTCTTTGAGGTTTGATTTACACACATACACACACACACACACACACACACACACACACACACACACACACTTGGGAAAGTCTGGCACAGGTTTACTAGCTATGCCCCCTTCTGCCCAGACTATAAGGTAGTTTTCACTGCCTCCAGTCACTCCTTATCAGCTACTTTAGGACCTTTAACAAAGGGTGTCCAATCTTACTGTGTAATATTAATATTAATACAAATGATAGCTTGACCAAGAGCAGGACTATTAGGAGTGGCCCACAATGTCACCAAATAAATATGCAGGTACTCACAAAACTTAAATATCTCTACACAGATCAGCCACAATGAAAGGTAATAAAAGAACAAGACAATACTAAATATATATTCACAGTGACATCAGAGTTCAAAACCACAGGAAATATTTAAAATAACATTGCAGTACAGGCTCACACAAATAAAGAAAAACATCTAAACTAAACTTCACTATATTCCTGGCTTTATCTAAGAGAGTTATACTGTTCCCTAGAAAATTACTTCATTAGAGCAAGACAGATGTGATGAGTGTATCTTGTTGTCAGGTCCAAGACATAATGCAGAATGCTCTATCTCACCAAGAGACTTCTCAAAATAATATCTCAAATATTACTGCTGGGATAGCTTGCAGGATGACATCACTTCTTGTCATCTGACTTCTAGTTCCCAGACCAAACATGGCAGCATTTAGCATCTACCTGTAAAAATATACAGACAAGGGCTTTTCCTCAGATCTTTGGCAGATGCTGGAAGTTATAAAATAATTGTAATCCTTCATGCTTCAAAAGTAGTAATTAGTTCACTCCAAGGAAAGTACAGAAAGCTTCCTAGTACAGACCCTGTGTCTCTAGCTGCATTGAAAATGTAGCCTCTTTATTGTGTCCTATAAAGTAATTTAATTTAAGATATTTTTCTAAAGTTTGCTGGACTACAGGTAAGCTTCCAGTTTCCTCTGTTGATGTGTACATTTAAACAGTTACAACAGTGCATGTACATTTCTGTTCTCTTCCAGTAGAGCACACTGTGGATACATTTTAAGCACAAGCACTTTACAAAATACATTTTCAACAAAAACATCTGTACAGAGCAGTTTGATATACACATGACATACAGTTCTAATACATTTGTAACACAAGCATCTTATATGAATAATTTCAATATTCACCAATGATATATATTTACAAAATTCCAGCTAGCTGTGCTGGCAGTATCTCCTTTCATCACAGCAAGTCTAGAAAAAGTGAAGAAAATATAAGAGTAAGAAATAGTTTGAGTAAGAGCAGTATAAGTAAATGTCTGTGTCTGTTAGGAAGTAGAGAGTAAAAGCTGACCAGCAGGATGTCAATGGAGGAGGAGGGTTTGCAGTCTGTAAGGCTATTACTTACAAACTAGGATATTGAAGCACTTGTCTTCAGACTAGTCACTATGCAGGCTAAAATACAGGAACACTGGATGCCCCAAACTCTTAATTAAAGCACAAGAGCAGAGGTGGTACATAGTTTGTTCTAAATTAATGGTGGGTGGATTGAGTGGACTGAGACTGCCTATTAGATGAACCTGCTATGTGTATGCTTTAGGGATGTTTCCAATGAAGCTGTTGAAAAAAGAGAGAAAAAAAGATATGTTCAAGGTTGAGTAGAAATCCTATTAAATTACTATGGGATGAACTATATGCAACAGAACACTGCCACCAGTAAATGTGCTGAAACTATGTAAGTGGTTTCTTTGTAATGCAGTTGCGGTGATGGGGTCACTTGGCTTACCACCTTAAACAACACATCCTCAGAAGAAATTTTGCAAAAATAGCCCCAAACCTCACAAGCACTTTAAATTCAGCAGAAGTTTTAACAACCACTGACTTTAACTTACCTTCTAAGAAACTCTTTTGCATATATAAATTATGCCTTACTAGATGTCTCCTCTCTTTTACAATTCTACTAGAGTTAGTTTCTCTGTATGCTCACACATGAACCACGGTTTTAGCTAAAAATGGTTAGTAGATCAGCACACCTATCTGGTTAATAAATTGCAAAATAAAATAAAAATATTGGGTAAGACTACAGATTTCTGCATTTCACACATTTTTTCAGCGATTTCTCAAGTTAGGAGTGAATCTCAAGATGTGGTTCATTCACTCAATTCTAAGACAGTTGAGGGTTCCTTCTACTAAATGTTCATGGTAGTTCCCCAGTTAGGTAGCCATTAATATCTGGCTATGGTAGAACTTGCTTACTTACTGTACCAGATTCAGCATCCCTCCGGCTCCCTGGCTAATTTCAGGGTGGATCATTGATAATTTTTCTGAGCATGCTGAAAGCTCATGCTAGCCCCACTCCATTCACCCTCGCTGTGTTTGGGCTCACTTCGCTCCTCTACCCTACCCCCATTCCTACCCACCCCAGATACCCTAAGCTTATACACTATCCATTCTAATCACTCCCCCTAACCCCTTCCAACTTCCCCTCATACCCTTCATACCCACCAATCAACATCCACTTTCTGTATTTTAAACTAAGGCTACAACTAAGGGTTAACCATCTCTAACCTCCCTTATGTAAAACACTAATAGTTCTTTCTCCCATCCCTTCTCCAGCCTTGCTCTACCAAACAACATGTTACATCTCTTAATCACCACTACTATCTTGTATATTCTCTCCATCTCTATGACCTACCACACCGACCTATCTTTCAGATACCCTGCCCCTACTCTTACCTCCTTTCACACTCATATCTCTACTATCTCTATAGTATATATTTCATCTTCACTATTCAATCTCGATGAAACCTTCCTCCACAAATTAAAAGTATTTCAACAGCCCTCACTATCTCCCAAGACTAAGTCAAAGTATGCCCTCATAATCCTGAAATTTACCTCACTCAAATACCCTCTCTTAAAAATAATTCTCTCAGGTGACATTCACCCAAACCCCAGACCTATTATTACATCCTCTTCCTCTTCTCAACCCTCACACCTCTCCATTCCATCAGTACCTTTCACCTCTTAGACCTACCGCCCTCAAACTAACTACTCCTTATCCAACAAAAACAACCAAATACCAGCTCCCTCATGTACAAAAGAGACATTGCCTGGAAATACAAAGTGAAAAACAAATCTCCTTCCAATTTGCAAACACAGAAAACTTTATAAGTTAACTAAAAATAAAATCAACAAAGATAAGAGAAACTTTTACCTAAAACCACAATATAACCAAAAATCAAACCCCAAAAAATTCTGGAATTCTATCAAAAAAATCCTTCACCCTAGAACTCGCTTCACACCCTCTCCCTCCCCTAACTCATCTCCCATCGATACAGCTGCACTTCTAAATTCCTTCTTCATTGACTCAATCCAGAAGCTAATTAAAACAAATACATCATCTGCCCCTCTACCTCCCCCACTCCATCCACCCAGTCAGCTCCCTTCTCTCTTCAGCCTCTCCCCACTGCCTATATCCAATCTCTCCTCAGCAAACTCAAACTTGCTCTCCTTCAGCTGATAACTTACCCCTCCTATTCCTTAAACTAGCTGCTAAATCCATCACCTATCCCATCTCCATACTCAAACAAATCTATCCAAGAAAATATTGTTCCTGACATCTGGAAGAAGTTTTAAAACCCCCTATAACAATCCTAGACTGCTTTGATCCTCTAACAAACTACTAATTCAGACTAGCAAAATTAATAACACAGCCGGTGACTCTCTCCTTGCAAACTCTGTAAGTAGATCCTGGAACTCTCTTCCAGCTGATATTACCTTACTTTCCACCTTAGGTCAATTTAAAACTAGACTCAAACAACTTTTGTCACTTAACTGGCTATGTCAATGTATCAAGCCTGGCTAACTCTCTCTCTAGAATGTGTACAAATCTGTTAACCAGTTTACTGTGTAATTTAATTTAATCCTGACTTGCGCTCAGGATTAACTCTAACCTGTGTAACTTGTTTAACTTGCTTACTTATGTAATCTCTGTAAATAGTCTGTTTGTAATATGTAATTCTGGTATTATGTAATGCTGTATCTGCTTACCCTTGGAGCTTTTCTCCCTGGGCCTCCGCTGAAAACGGACATGCATCCACTCGGACTATCCCGGTCAACAAATGTAAAATAA
The DNA here is from genome assembly GCF_019279795.1 of Protopterus annectens. NCBI lineage: Eukaryota > Metazoa > Chordata > Ceratodontiformes > Protopteridae > Protopterus > Protopterus annectens. Next base: position 59,820,441 of record NC_056749.1, on the reverse strand, counting down.
AAAACTAAAAATAAAATAAATTCAAATGACCCCTCCAATTTCCAGCCCATAGCCATTCTGTCCCCTTTATCTAAGATTCTTAAGAAGTGCATCCATAAACAGCTCCTTTATCATCTACTACAAGAAAACCTCCTAACCCCTACCAAACATGGATTTTGTCCATTTCACAATACATCCACCGCTCTAGTATTCTTCACTCAGTCTATTCTAATGCCAGAGACAACAAATTAGCCTCCTGTCTTTTCCTTTTCTCAGAGGCCTTTGATACTGTCTCCCACAACCTTCTTCTGTCTAAACCTTCCAACTTTAATCTAACTCTGCTCTATGCTGGTTCACAAGCTATCTCTTAAACAGACTTAATTCTGTTAAATGGATCTCTGCATTCTCCCCATTCCTTCCCATCCACAAAGGGGCTCCCCAAGGCTCCATTCTTGGACCTCTGCTGTTCAGCAGTTTCACAAATGACTTACACACATCATGTCCACACTCTTTCTTAATTCAATACGCAGATGACTCTGCAATCATTTCCTACTCCAACAATCTCTCTAACCTCCTCTCTATCACGCAAGACTCTCTTCACTCTGTAGAAAAATGGTTTACTTCCATCCAACTCCTTCTTAACCCCAAAAAGAAAAAAACAAACCTCAACTTCCTCACTAACTCTCTACAATACCTAAAAGATACCTTCACTGTCTCTTCCCTCAATAACATAACTATTAAGGTAGAAAACCACACTAAGCTATTAGGTCTAACAATAGATGACCAACTAAAATTCGATCTACATATACAATACTGCATAAAAAAACATCAAAAATTCATCCTCTGCTACAGACACAAAAAAATCCTCACAAATGAATCTAGACTCACTCTTTCACTGGCCAATCTCCTACCCTCCCTTTTATATGCAGCCCCAATTCTTGCTAACTTACAAACCAATCTCCTGAAAAAGCTGGAACTAACCTGTAATAAAATTGCTTGTTTCACTGCAAATAAACCCTATGGCTCATACCATTATCTATCCCTAAAAAACCTTCAGTGGCCTGAATTGCAACAACTCCTACCTCAACTACACTTAGCTCACAGTATCCTCAACAGGCCCAATTCTTGTCTTGCTCTGGCTACTCATCTCTCCTACTATGCTCCCACACAAACTCTCCGCAGCTCTGATGAACACCTCCTTGAGATCTATAAATCTAATAAAAACAATGGAAAACATGTCTATAAGCCTGGAATAAACTGCCCCTACATGTCAGACTGATTCCTGATACTCACTGCTTCAAAAACATTACAATACACTGTATTAAACTCCTGGACCTGCTCATGTACTGACCCAACCTAATCTTCCACTCCCTGCTGCCTCTCTAATCCGTACCTAATTATCTTATACATCTTCCACCTATTTCCTCAATATCGAGCATGTGACTTGTCCTTAGTTTCTGATATGCTAACATATTCTATGTCTATGTTCTAACATATTTATATGATAATCTTGTCATTACGTCTCACTATTACAATCAAGACATATTTCTGTATTGAATGTAATTATATTTACTTGCATATTTTATCTGAATATTCAAAATGTCTAAGGTTTCTAAAATTTTTCTTCAAATGTATAAATTATTGTATTGTGTTGTGTATAGATAGTAATTTATATTGTAACTCATGGTATTCCTCTGTCTACATCATGTATGTTTATATATGGAGTTTTTCTCCTCGGGTCTCTGCTGAAAAGGGGCACCTGTCCAGTCGGACTAACCTGGTCAGCAAATGTCAAAATAAATAAATAAAATGTATTGATCTCTGTTGAGAAAGGTCCAAATTTTGCTTTGCCCCCTCTGTTGTCAGCCTGCTGATTTTAGGAATTCTGAGGCAGTATAGCAACTGCTGCATGCTTATTGACAGTCATTGTTTATCCTTTACCAATAATGTTCTACCATCATCCTGAAGGAGGTGTACTATGTCAGCCTTAAATCATTAAACCCTAGGGATGTGCCTGTGTGCCAAATCTAGCCTACTTTCAAGGCCTGAATTCTAACATTGTGAGACCTAATGAACCTAAAATTGCACTCAGATACACAGTGACATATAGTGACAACATATCTAAAATAAAGGATATAATAAATAGATATTGGCCTATTCCAACAGGTATTCCTGAACTTAGACAGTTTGTAGAAGAGACACCTAAGTTTGCCTATAACAAATAAAAGAACTTAAAAAACATGCTTTGTTACAGGGAACAACCAATGACTTATGAATATTTTACTAGTGCCAAAACAGGTACATTCAAATGTAATAATTGTATACATTGTAAATTGTAAATATATATGCACACAGAAAAACATAGAACACCTAGTGACAGGAAGAAAGTTTTATTTGAATGCATCTGGAAATTCTTATATATTTAGCTAAATGTGCTAAATGCATGGCATACTATACTGGAAAGACAAACCAAAAATTCAAAGCCTCAGCTTTGTGTTTTCCAGCTCCTGTCTGCCTGACTTTTTTTGAATAGTTTTTTGGCGTGTTATTTGGTTATTGGAAATGAATGGACTGATTAAGAGCCACACTGGATACCACCTTGGGCATGAAGGATGGGTTGGTCCTGAGTGACACCCTGTCCCCATGAAAGATGATGAAAGGCTCTACTGCCATAAGGGCCTGTAATTCAGAAATCCTTCTAGCTGAAGTGATTGCTAAAAGGAAGGCTGTTTACCAGGAAAGAAATTTTAAGTCTGCAGTAGCAGCTGGATCAAAAGGAGGTAGAGTGAGATTCTCCAATACAAAGTTAAGGTCCCAGGCAGGGGTTGGAGCTCTCCTGGGTGGCCTCAAGTTTTTGGCCCCTCTGAGATACTGCTTTAGCAGAGGATGAGAGATGAGGGGAGGTTCTGTGTTGTAATGAGCTGAAATGGCTGAGGCATGGATTTTTATGGAAGAAAACGACAGGCCCTTGTGAAGCATCTCAGTTAAGTATTGCAAAATCTGAGGTAAATTGGGCACTGCTGTGCTCAACCCTTGAGACTGATTCCAGGCACAGAATCTTTTCCATTTGTCAGCATAAGATTTTCTAGTACTAGGTCTTCTCGCCTCCAAAATGACATCCATCACAGGTTTGCTGAGGGATGCTAAGGGGGAATTTAAGTGATTAGCCAAGCTGCAATATTCACTGTTTGGAGCTGAGGGTGCAGAATTTGGTTGTTCTGCTGAGACAGTAAGGAAGGTGTCTGAGGCAGGTGCCATGGAGAAATTTGTGGTAGACTGCATAGGAGTGGGTATCAGTGTTGGCAAGGCCAGTCTGGAACAAGCAATATCATTTTTGATTTGTCCTGTTTGACTTTTAGTAGAACTTTGGAGAGCAAAGGCAGAGGGGGAAATGCATAGACTGATAGGTTTTCCCAGCTGAAGGACAGAGCATCCACTTTCCAGGCTTTTTTGTGAGGAGTTTTTGTGCAAAATTTGTCCAACTGGTAGTTCTGGGGTGAGGCAAAAAGATCTATGTCTGGGCTCCCCCATTTTTGTGTCAATATGTTGAAAATCCATGGTTCCAGTTTCCATTTGTGTGGGTCCATGAGATTTCTGCTTAGTTCGTCTGCCAAAATATTCAGCTTTCCTGGCAGGAATCGAGCTTGTAGTTGTACTTGATAACTCAAGGCCGTGTTCCACAATACCATGGTTTGTCTGCAGAGGGGGTAGGAATGTGTACCCCCCTGCTTGTTTATGTACCACATAACTGTGGTGTTGTCCGTCTTTACCATTGGTTGCCCTGGATGAAGGTAGTCCTTGAAGGCTGTCAGTGCATTCTGTACAGCTAGCATTTCCTTTTGATTGATATGAAGGTGCATTTGATTCGGGCTCCATTTGCCCTGAATGCACTTCCCTGGCAGATGAGCCCCCCCATGCATAGTCTGATGTGTCTGTAGTTAGGGTTTGGGCGGCAGGGGGTGGTGTGAATGGCAGTTCCTTGTTTTGGTGGCAGGCCTCTGCCCACCATAGGAACTCTAGTTGCAGGCAAGGTATGATAGGAATCATTGTTTCCAGGCTGTGACAATGTTGACTCCATAAACATTTTAAGTACCACTGAAGTTTCCTCATATGCAGTCTTGCATATGGAATTAGAAGAATGCAGGAGGCCATGAACCCCAAGGCTTGCAGTATTTGTCTTGCAGATAGCAGGGTTTTTGTAGCCATGTGTTTGAAGGAAGTCACTAACTGAATTTGCTTTTCTGGCATAAGAAAAGCCATCTGGGCAGTTGTATTCAAGCTTGCACCCAGGAATGTAATTTTTTGAGAGGGTACTAGTTGTGATTTCTTTTCGTTTATGGTGTACCCTAGACAAGTTAGAACCCTTTTTACAAACGCCAGATGTTTTAGAAGAATGGCCTTGTTTTCTGCCTGAATTAGACAATCATCCAGGTATGGATATATCTGAATATTTCTTTGCCTGTAAAATCAATTACTGGAGCCAGGCACTTTGTAAATACCCTGGGCACAGTAGATAAGCCAAAGGGCAGTGCAGCGAACTGATAATGCAAGTAGCCTGCTTTGAAGCGGAGGTATCTTCTGCAAAATTCCCTGATTGGGATATGCAGGTAAGCCTCTTTTAGATCTAGAGTTGACAACCAGGCATCCTTGCCTAGCATAGGAAGTAACTGGTGAAGAGTCAGCATCTTGAATTTTGGAATGTCCAGAAAGGTGTTAAGAGTAGACAAGTCCAGAATTGGATGCCATGATTTGTCTTTTCTGGGTACCAGGAAAAGTCTGGAATAGAAACGTTGTCCCTTTTCCTCTTCTGGTACTAGTTGAATTGCCCCCATGTTTAGGAGGGAAAGTACTTGTTTCTGAGCCATTGCCCACTGATTTGGGGGCAGGTCTGGCCACCCATTTGGAGTTGGCAATGTGTGGAAATGAAATCTGTATCCCTGGGACACTATACTTAAAACACATTTGTCCTGGGTTATGAGTTGCCAGTTTTTTGCATGAAGAGCCAGTTTTCCCCCCAAAGGGGCAGCTAAGAGGTAAGTACTTGGTAATTTTAAAGGGAAGTCATTGAGACTGTTTACCATAGGGAGGTGTCTTGTTGTTTCCAGATTTGGAAGCGGAGGCACCCCATTGCTTAGATCTGAAAGTCCCTTGGGACTGAAACCTGGTGCTTTTGGAATGTCTGGATTTGTCTTGAGTGGTTCTGGAAGGAACTGGAAAGGACCAGTTCTTAGTAGGCCAGTGCCTACTAAATCTTGGAGGTTGTACTTGTAAGAAATCTTTCACAGTTTGCATAGATTTAGCTTTATCTTCCATCTTTTTAAGAACTTCTTCAGCCTTATTGCCAAACAGACGGTCCTGCTGCAAAGGAACATCCAACAATTTTGCTTTAACATGATCAGGCAAAGATTGCTCCTTCAGCCAAGCATGCCTTCTAAGCACAGACCCAGTAACAGCAGCCCTGCAAAAGGCCTCCAAAGAATCAAAACCACATTGCAAAGTATGTTTTCCAACTTGTTCAGCTGAGTGCAATAAATCCTGTAAATCCTTATTTTCCACACAGTCAGAAATCAACATCATTTTCTGTTTAAGCAGTCCCATGATATGCTGTTTATATTTTAGCATATGGAATTGACAATTTAAAGTCCTGATTTTCAAGGTTGCAGAAGTATAAACCTTCTTACCCCATCTATCCAGCACCCTGAAGTCTCTATCAGAAGGGGTAGTATTTTTAGCAGTAGAAGCCTTAATGCCCTTGGGCCCCTGAGAAATGGTTTCAGGGTCCGCAACAGGATTTTTGAAAAGGAATCCGTGGGAGTCAGGAACCCTGTAGCATCTGTCTGGCTTACAAGGGGCTGGAGGCAGAGAATCATGGGTCATACTGGATTCAGAAAACACATCATCAACGATGTCTAGTACAGGAGGTATAGCCAAAGGCCTATGCTGAGGTAGAAGAAGGAAATCCCTAAGCCTCTTTTTGGATTCAGAAAAATCCTGACTTTCCCAGTGGAAATGCTCCCTTAAGGTATGTAAAGTTTCCCCAAAAGAAAAATCCTCAGGGGGAGAAGCTGAAGGAATGGAATCCTCTGCATCAGAGTCCTCATAAGTAAGTATGGACAAATCCTGTTCATTAGAAGAGTCAGAAGAAACAGAGTCCTGTTCAGAAGATTCATAGTCAAGTTCAGCCCTAGGCCTCTTAGAAGGGGGGGGGGTTGACTACCACTGATTAAAGTAATTCAATCTTCAGCCATTTTAATAATTTGTTTTTTAGGTATAGGGGCCTGAACATGTGGCCTGGGCATTTGTTTTTTAGACATAGATCAAGATTTTGGCGTTAATATTGAAGGTGGTGTTGGTTTAATATACAAATCTGTAGGCCTGAATACACCCTCAGAAACCGGAGCTTGCACAGCAGCTCCGGACCCATCCAAGGTAGAGACATTCACGGGTTCCATAGGTGAAGCATCTCGCAGCATACCGGACTCCGAATGGGTCTCAGTAGAGGCCTGTGAATCAGAAGTAGCGGGTATCAGGGGCGGCGAAAGCACCTCACTGAGTACCAGTGAACTGGTGACTGGCTTAGGAGAAGTATCGTCAGCAGTTTTGGACCTCAACGTCCTGTCTCTGTCTTTTTCTTTGCGTTTTTTTGGTATTCCGGTAGTTGGATTGCTAACCGATGTCATTTCTGGATAATTAAACTGAGAACCGAAATATTTAGAAGCAAAAATGTACCGACGATGGATAGTGCGCTGATTAAATAAAGCACAAAACCGACAACAAGGTACGTCGTGGTCAAGGCCTAGGCAAGGAATACAGTACAAATGGAAATCCTTAGTGAGGTATTTGCTTTCCACAAGTAATACAATTATTAACTTTTACTGACATCGGTAAGGAGCAAGAAAAAGTTTCCCCAACGGGGTACTTAGCTTTTTAGTTGAAGACTTTGGTTTTGAAACTTGAAAACGAAAATTTCAGGAGTCGGACGACCGGCACTTGTGAACTGCTTCAGCTTCAGGCACCGCGCGGCAAAAAGACTGATGTAATGGCATCGGCTGCATGTTTTATACCCATGATGACCTGACTCCTAACCCTAAACCCCCCACTCCTCTTTTCTTCTTCACCTCAGTACCTACCTCCAACGTAAAAAGACTATTGTCAAAACTTACCAAACTCGCAGCTGACAACCTCCCCTCTGAATACTTGAAAATTGCAGCTAATACACTAGTCTACCCAATTTCAATTCTAATCAACCATTCCATAACAGAAGGTTATGTTCCCTCGATATGGAAAATATCCGACATCATTTCCCCTCCACAAAGGCACCCCCTCCACCGACCTCTCCAATTACTGCCCCATTGCTATCCTCTTCCCTCTCTCCAAGATACTTGAAAAATGAATCAACACCCAGGTCTCCAACTTCCTCCTAGCTAATAATCTCCTCTCCAAAATCCAACATGGTTTCAGGCCATATCGCAGCACTACCTCTGCTCTGGTCTCCTTCACCAACACTATACTTCATCACAAAAACAACGGCCTCTTCTCTACTGCCGTATTTCTAAATCTCTCAAAGGCCTTTGACATGGTATCTCATGAACTACTACTGTCTACTCTCCCCAACCTCTACTTCTCACACTCAGCCTGCAACTGGTTCCACAGCTATCTACACGGACACCAGAAATCAGTAATCTGTGACGATAACATATCACCTCACCTCCCAGTCACTCTCGGAGTTCCCCAAGGGTCTATCCTTGGCCCTCTGCTATTCTCACTTTTCACTAATAACCTACATACTGCCACCACACAAGCATCTCTTATACAGTACGCAGATGACTTTACTCTCATCTGCTCTGCCCCCACTCTACCAGAACTACAACAAATCACACAGGAATGATTCTCTCCTGTAGAAAGCTGGCTATCCAATGCTCAGCTCTTACTCAACCCAAGTAAGACAAAACTTCTCCTATTCCAACCTTCCAAAGCCACCCAAAACACCCCCCACTTCAACATTCTTGCCAAAGACAATACCATCATCTCTCCATCAGTACACACAAAATTACTCAGTGTGGAAATAGACAACAAACTTAGATTTGACACCCCCATATCTCTCACAATAAAAAAAGTTCACAAGAAACTTGGTGCATTATATCGAAGCCACCAATTCCTAACCAAGGTGGCTAGAATCTCCATAGCCAATTCTCACCTAATCTCCACCATACCCTATGCATCCCCCATACTTACCAACCTTAAACAGACAGACCTACACAAGCTGGATGCTTGTTACAACAAAATTGCTAAATTTGCCACTGGAACCTCCTAACGCAGCCATCATTGTATCTCCCTTAAAGAACTAAACTTGCTAGAACTCCCACAACTCCTTCACTTTAATCAAGTGACCATCGCTCATAAACTTATTAACCACCTCCTTAACATCTCTTCCCTTCAAACCTTTTTCCAACCCTATCACCCCACTAGGCCCCTAAGATCAAGCAACAAAAATCAACTCACTGTTATCAAACCCAAAAACTCAGCAGAAGAAGCCATATTTTCATGTACCATATCTAAACTTTGGAACAATCTTCCACCCTCTATAACTACTCTACCTTCCAGCAGCCTTTTCAAGACTGCGCTCAAATTGCATTTAATTTGGCACTGGTTTTGTCCTTGTTCTAATCCAGACTAACACCCCACCCTTACCCCCCCCCCCCACCTAGACTCTTATCCCAACTATACTATCACCACTACTAACCACAGTCAAAAATAGCTAGTTGTCTTTGCATACTTTAACATCTTGTCTGACAACTTTGTTACTAATATTATAAACAAGAAACTATCTTAACTTGCAACATTTACTGTATATACTGTTGATAATCGATATCTTGTTATTGTATTAAAGCCAACAACCTGTAATGTTGTTTACTATTGCTGCAGCTTTGTATCTCTATTTATCATGTACTTGATGTGGAGCTTTTCTCACCGGGCATCCACTGAAAAAGGACCTGCGTCCAGTCGAAATTTCCCAGTAAACAAATGTAAATAAATAAATAAATACAATTCGGGAAAATGACAACACTATTATGCATCTTTCTGTTGACATATGCACTGACAAGTTTCATATTAGAGCCAATGCTGCCACCACAGAACAGCAACCAGTGCCACCTCAGAACAGTAGCCAGTGCCACCACCTCAGAACAGCAGCCAGTGCCACCACCTCAGAACAGCAGCCAGTGCCGCCACCTCAGAACAGCAGCCAGTGCCACTACCACAGAACAGCAACCAGTGACCACCTCAGAACAGCAGCCAGTGCCACCACCACAGAACCGCAGCCAGTGCCAACACAACAGAACAGCAGCCAGTGCCACCACCAAAGAATAGCAGCCAGTGCCATCACCATAGATCAGCAGCCAGTGCCACCACCTCAAAACAGCAGCCAGTGGCCACCTCAGAAAAACAGCTAGTGCCACCACTACAAAACAGCAGTCATAGCCGCCACCTCAGAACAGCAGCCAGTGCCACCACCACTGAACAGCAGCCAGTGCCATCACCACAGATCAGCAACCAGTACCACCACCTCAAAACAGCAGCCAGTGGCCACCTCAGAACAACAGCTAGTACCACCACTAAAGAACAGCAGTCATAGCTTCCACCACAGATCAGCAACAAGTGTCACCACCACAGGACAGCAGCCAGTGCCACCACCTCAGAACAGCAGCCAGTGGCCACCTCAGAACAACAGCTAGTGCCACCACTACAGAACAGCAGTCATAGCCACAACAACAGAACAGCAGCCAGTGCCACCACTACAGAGCAGCAATCAGAGCCACCACCACAGAACAGCAGTTAGAAGCCAAAACAGTTTAAAAGCTGTCAGAGCAACAGCTAGTGCCACCACTACAGGACAGCAGTCACAGCTGCCACCACAGAACAGCAACCAGTGCCACCACCACAGATCAGCAAACAGTGCCAACAGTGCAGAACAGCAGTCATAGCCACTACCATAGAACAGCAGCCAATGTCACCACTACAGAACAGCAGTCATAGCCACCACCACAGAACAGCAGCCAATGCCATCAGTACAGATTAGAGTAGTAGCCAGTGCTGCCACCACATAACAGCAGCCTGTATTGCCACCTCAGAACAATGGCCAGTGCCACCACCACAAAACAGCAGCCAGTGCCGCCACCACAGAACAACAGCCAGTGCCACCATCACAGAACAGCAGCCAGTGTCACCACCTCAGAACAACAGCCAGTGCCACCACCATAGAACAACAGCCAGTGCCACCACCATAGAACAGCAGCCAGTGCCACCATCTCAGAACAACAGCAAGTGCCACCACCTCAGAACAGCAACCAGTGCCACCACCATAGACCAGCAGCCAGTGCCACCACCATAGAACAGTAGCCAGTGCCACCACCTCAGAACATCAGCCAGTGCCACCACATCAAAACAACAGCCATTGCCATCACCACAGAACAGCAGCCAGTGCCACCACCTCAGAACATCAGCCATTGCCGTCACCACAGAACAGCAGTAAGAAGCCAAACAGTTTAAAAGCTGTCAGAGCAGTAGCCAGTGCTGCCACCACAGAACATCTGAAGCCAGTGCCACCACCACAGATCAGCAGCCAGTGCCACCACCTCAAAACAACAGCCAGTGCCACCACCACAGAACAGCAGCCAGTGCCACTACCTCAGAACAACTGCCAGTGCCAACACCATAGAACAGCAGCCAGTGGCCACCTCAGAACAATAGGCAGTGCCACCACCACAGAACAGCAGCCAGTGCCACCACCACAGAACAGCAGCCAGTGCCATCACCACAGATCAGCAAACAGTGCCACCACCACAAATCAGCAGCCAGTGCCACCACCTCAGAACAGCAGCCATTGGCCACCTCAGAACAACAGCTAGTGTCACCACTACAGAACAGCAGTCATAGCTGCCACCACAGATCAGCAACCATTGCCACCACCACAGAACAGCAGCCAGTGCCACCACCTCAGAACAGCAGCCAGTGGCCACCTCAGAACAACAACTAGTGCCACCACTACAAGACAGCAGTCACAGCTGCCACCACAGAACAGCAACCAGTGCCAGCACCACAGATCAGCAAACAGTGCCAACACTGCAGAACAGCAGACATAGCCACCACCATAGAACAGCAGCCAGTGTCACCACTACAGAACACAGTCGTAGCTGCCACCACAGAACAGCAGCCAATGCCATCAGAACAGATCAGCAATCAGTGAAAATGTAAAGGGCATCTAAACCAGAGAAGGAGAGAGCTCACAGCATCCCGGGTGTGAGACTATTGAGAAATCTCAAAGCAGCCTTGTGGTTGAAGGATGATGACTGTAATACTTGCACACAGCTTCTGTTACTGCACAAGGAATTCTGTGAGGACTGACAGATGACCATCTGGGTTGTTGTGTACATTACCTTGCTCCTGGAGTAGAATGATTGTCTGCAACAGTGGGCAAGGAAGAAGTGCTTGGGACTCATGTGAAGATGAGGAGACCTGGGAAGCAAACAAGCTCTATTCTAGGAACAGACTCCATATTAACCAACAAGTGACAGAAGTGCTTAGTCCTGGATTAAAACCATATTTGTCAATAATTGTAGCCATAGAATGGAAGGGACGGAGATGTCAGAGAGATATAGAAGAAGAGCAGGTAATCATGCATTAGGCAAAAGAAGAACCAGACAGAAAGTAACAGAAGAACAAACTAGGTTGATGTAGGGGATGATTGGGAGTAATATTATTCTCAATAAAAATAGAAAAGGATGAGTGCACCATGGACTGTAAAACGGATCCAAATAAAACTCCAAATGAAGCTCCAGATTGGACGAACAACCACGTTTATTGTTAAAAACAAAAAACAACCAAACTGCAGTAAAATGTGAGCGCTTTCGCGTTGTATAAACAATGCTTCATCAGATATAAAAGCAGTTGGAAAGCACTTGACCTTAAATACTAACACAAGATGACATCACGATGTTCTTAAAGAAACCTACAGCCAAAACATCATGTTGAAACATGGTATAAAACTTAATGTTTGAGAGGTCTGGATGCTAAAAATGGCTTAATGGTGAATCTATCATTAAGCCCAAACCTATGTGCTTGTAACTTCATAATCCATCTGCCCTCCCTCTCTTCAATTCTGTTTTTAACGTTGCCTAATCTACCATTAGTGTTGACCAATTCCAGAACCTGGAACTTAAAATTGTGTGTATTGCCTTTGTCCACTGTGTGTTTGGCCAGGGCATTCACGACATTACCTTTTGCTATGGCGTAAACATGTTCCCTAATGCGTTCACGTAATGATCTTGTCGTCATACCCACGTAAAATGTCTCACAGAGTTGGCACTCAGCTATGTATACTAAATTGACAGACTTGCAGTTGGCATAATGTTTAAATGTATATGTCCTCCTGGTCACAGGATGTGTATAGCTATCTGAATTGGAAATATATCTGCATTGATTGCAAGTTTGACAGGCAAATGTGCCGGTTTTATGAGACATCTGAACGTTGGGATGCGTCCTATCATAGCAAAGTAGCCTATTAAGTGAAAGCATATTCCTATATGCCACCCTTGGTCTCACATCAACTAAAGAACTGATCTTGTCATCTAACATTAAAAGGTTCCAATGTTTGTTGAGAATGTCCAAAACATAATTATTCCTATTTGTGTACGGAATAACAATTCTGTTGACGCTATCCTTGTTCCTGGTCCTAGGTTGATCGGGGTGAATAGGGGGTCCATTGATTAAATTAGCTCCCTCAGCAGATCTATAAAGATCACCTTCAGAAATGGCCTTAAGTACATTGTTCTTCTCATAACCCCTAGATATAAAATTCCTAGCTAAATTAACTTTATGTTTGTTGTAAGCTGTTGATTGTGATGTCAATTTAGAAACCCTCTTGGTTTGGTTCTTGACAATGTTCCTGTGTACATGCTTGGGATGCATGCTCCCACGATGTAATAAACTGTTCCTCCAGCAGGGTTTCCTAAAGAGTTCAGTATCAAAACCAAAGGAACTCTTAATAATTTTCACATCAAGAAAATCAATCATATCTGTTGAATAGGAACATTCAAAACTCAGGAAATCTGTGGTGGCATTGAGGTAAGTCACAAAACTCAATAGCTGTTCAACTGTTCCTCTCCATAAGAGAAACACATCGTCCACGAACCTATTATAGAACTTCAGATTATTGGTGTGTTCAAAATCACTGTTCAGGACGAATGAGTCCTCCCAATGTGCCAACACCAAATTAGCATAGACGTTGGCACATGGGGTGCCCATCGCGACTCCTTTCGTTTGTAAAAAATACTTCTCCTGATAACAGAGAACATTGTTCTCAAGAATAATCTCGAGAAGTGACATGTATCTATTAATCATGTTAGTTGTTAACTTATTGTGAACTAAAATAGCTCTGACAAATTCCATGCCCTTATCATTGGGAATTGACGTAAAAAGAGATTTCACATCGAGTGTAACTAATAAGTCATCTCCATGAAAAGAAGATGAGTCACTAAATTTAGCCAAATTCTCAAGAAAATTGGACGTATCTCTCAAGACATGTTTGATTCCAAAAACGACAGGTTTAAACATCTTGTCAAGATAAATGGATAGGGGTTCAGTCAGCCAACCACGGCTGGACACAATAGGTCGCAAAGGTGGATCAAGTGCGTCCTTGTGGATCTTGGGTAGACCCCTAAAAGAGGGGATCAAAGGATTTTCAATCAAAAAATAGGAATACAAATCTCTATCAATGACATCAGTTAACATCAAATCATATAATCTGGCATGTACACCTTTAATCAAATTGTTGAGACTATAATTAGGTAAAGATAAATATGTCTCACTATCAGAAAGCATAGAAAGCATCTTCTTAGAATAGTGGGGACTATCCATGACGACAATTGCGCCACCTTTGTCCGCTTGTCTAATTGCAATAGTGTCGTTGTTTCTTAAACTATCAAGGGCCTGTTTCTCATTGGTTGTTAAATTAAAAAAATGTGGTTTAGCGTTTTCATCATTATATAATTTGAATAAATCCTTCTCTACAGCTTGTTCAAATGCATCCAAAAGAGGATGCTGCTGAGGTATATACAAAGACGGTTTCTTAAAAAGTGTGAAACCATTACATGACTGTCCCTCCTGTTGACCATAAAGCAACTTCAAAGCTAAATTTCTAGTAAATAACCTGACATCAACAATGATTTCAGTGATATCATTACAACTCGATGGTATAAAACCCAGTCCTTTGTTGAGAACAGATAGCTCAAATGCATTCAACGTATAACTAGAAATATTAATGACCAAATTGTCAGTTATAACATTGTCATTATAAGAACAAAAATCAGTTAAACCTTCGGTCTCAGTACCTTCTTCGTAGATACTAAACTGTCCTCTGTATTCTTTCTCTTGGTTGCTCTGCCCTGCGGTGACCAAGTTCTTTTCTCGAAAGGTCTGTAAGGCAGGGGAAAAGAAGGCAAGCCGTCGCCCAAACCAAATATCTCGTCTTCAGCCTGAATCACAAATCCGTCTATGGAAAGCTGTTTTCTCCGTGTGTCATGGCCTCTGTTTCTATTTACACAATCCGTGGCAGCATTCGTAGCGACATCGGCAGGCTGGTCAACATGTACTTGTGCCTCCACAACTAAGAGGTTAGAACGGGAGGCCAATGTAGAATTCTGCACGTTTGATGCTGGTGCTGTATCAGAGTTAACATCAGCGACATCTCTAGATGACGTCACCGCTAGGGGAGTGACTAAACTGGCTTCACAACGTCTCTCAGTAGTTTTCAGCAAATTCTGAAAAGTTTTGTGAGAGTGATTAACTCTCGAGTGTGTACTATCCCTTGGCCAAGAAAAGACTTGGGACTTACTAAAGTCTAAAAAGTCTCTCTCGAGTTTTCTTTTTTTATCTTGCAAGCACTTGATATCTAACAAAGATGTCATGTGTTTCAAGTCATTGAACAGTGTATCCAGACCCTCCGTACACAATAGCTTAGATAGTTCTTTTTGTAGGATCTTGATTTCATCTTTTAAATCGCTGATATTCATGTCATAGTGTTCGATTAAAATATGAATGTATGAGAAGCTGGTCTCTAGATTAAGCTTCTGCCATTTGGCTAGTAGTTCCGGTTGGGAGTTGCCGAAAGTCGGCATTTTAAGAACTCTCAAACCTCTCGGAACTAACTTGAACTTGAGACAAGCTTCCATGTGCAATCGTTGCCATTGCACATTACGTAGTTTGTGAAGCTTGTTCTCCAGTTTTCTAGTAACTAGTGTAACATCCATATTGTTCTTAAAAGTTTGCGCCACATCCCCGGCTCTACTAAAATCTGAGGAAGTCAATTTAAGCAATGGGTTGACATCAAGGTCAACAATACCATCCAAGTTAAAAGATTTTTCATTTCCGAGATTCGGAACTTGTTCGTTAAGCAAAATAGCCATGTCCTGGCAGAAATGTAGCAGCAAGAACAACAACAAGAAAACGAACCAATGCCGCCAGGTAAAGCACTCTCTTTAGACAGACAATCTCAATAAAAATAGAAAAGGATGAGTGCACCATGGACTGTAAAACGGATTTCTAAGAAGATTCTAAGAATATTCTAAGAAGATGCTTTCTATGCTTTCTGATAGTGAGACATATTTATCTTTACCTAATTATAGTCTCAACAATTTGATTAAAGGTGTACATGCCAGATTATATGATTTGATGTTAACTGATGTCATTGATAGAGATTTGTATTCCTATTTTTTGATTGAAAATCCTTTGATCCCCTCTTTTAGGGGTCTACCCAAGATCCACAAGGACGCACTTGATCCACCTTTGCGACCTATTGTGTCCAGCCGTGGTTGGCTGACTGAACCCCTATCCATTTATCTTGACAAGATGTTTAAACCTGTCGTTTTTGGAATCAAACATGTCTTGAGAGATACGTCCAATTTTCTTGAGAATTTGGCTAAATTTAGTGACTCATCTTCTTTTCATGGAGATGACTTATTAGTTACACTCGATGTGAAATCTCTTTTTACGTCAATTCCCAATGATAAGGGCATGGAATTTGTCAGAGCTATTTTAGTTCACAATAAGTTAACAACTAACATGATTAATAGATACATGTCACTTCTCGAGATTATTCTTGAGAACAATGTTCTCTGTTATCAGGAGAAGTATTTTTTACAAACGAAAGGAGTCGATGGGCACCCCATGTGCCAACGCCTATGCTAATTTGGTGTTGGCACATTGGGAGGACTCATTCGTCCTGAACAGTGATTTTGAACACACCAATAATCTGAAGTTCTATAATAGGTTCGTGGACGATGTGTTTCTCTTATGGAGAGGAACAGTTGAACAGCTATTGAGTTTTGTGACTTACCTCAATGCCACCACAGATTTCCTGAGTTTTGAATGTTCCTATTCAACAGATATGATTGATTTTCTTGATGTGAAAATTATTAAGAGCTCCTATGGTTTTGATACTGAACTCTTTAGGAAACCCTGCTGGAGGAACAGTTTATTACATCATGGGAGCATGCATCCCAAGCATGTACACAGGACATTGTCAAGAACCAAACCAAGAGAGTTTCTAAATTGACATCACAATCAACAGCTTACAACAAATATAAAGTTAATTTAGCTAGGAATTTTATATCTAGGGGTTATGAGAAGAACCATGTACTTAAGGCCATTTCTGAAGGTGATCTTTATAGATCTGCTGAGGGAGCTCCTTTAATCAATGGACCCCCTATTCACCCCGATCAACCTAGGACCAGGAACAAGGATAGCGTCAACAGAATTGTTATTCCGTACATAAATAGGAATAATTATGTTTTGGACATTCTCAACAAACATTGGAACCTTTTAATGTTAGATGACAAGATCAGTTCTTTAGTTGATGTGAGACCAAGGGTGGCATATAGGAATATGCTTTCACTTAATAGACTACTTTGCTATGATAGGACGCATCCCAACGTTCAGATGTCTCATAAAACCGGCACATTTGCCTGTCAAACTTGCAATCAATGCAGATATATTTCCAATTCAGATAGCTATACACATCCTGTGACCAGGAGGACATATACATTTAAACATTATGCCAACTGCAAGTCTGTCAATTTAGTATACATAGCTGAGTGCCAACTCTGTGAGACTTTTTACGTGGGTATGATGACAAGATCATTACGTGAACGCATTAGGGAACATGTTTACGCCATAGCAAAAGGTAATGTCATGAATGCCCTGGCCAAACACACAGTGGACAAAGGCAATACACACAATTTTAAGTTCCAGGTTCCGGAATTGGTCAACACTAATGGTAGATTAGGCAACGTTAAAAACAGAATTGAAGAGAGGGAGGGCAAATGGATTATGAAGTTACAAGCACATAGGTTTGGGCTTAATGATAGATTCACCATTAAGCCATTTTTAGCATCCAGACCTCTCAAACATTAAGTTTTATACCATGTTTCAACATGATGTTTTGGCTGTAGGTTTCTTTAAGAACATCGTGATGTCATCTTGTGTTAGTATTTAAGGTCAAGTGCTTTCCAACTGCTTTTATGTCTGATGAAGCGTTGTTTATACAACGCAAAAGCGCTGACATTTTACTGCAGTTTGGTTGTTTTTTGTTTTTAACAATAAACGTGGTTGTTCGTCCAATCTGGAGCTTCATTTGGAGTTTTATTTGGATCCGTTTTACAGTCCATGGTGCACTCATCCTTTTCTATTTTTATTGAGATTGTCTGTCTAAAGAGAGTGCTTTACCTGGCGGCATTGGTTCGTTTTCTAGTAATATTATTCTGTAGATCAAGAAGGATAGGGAGCTGCAGGCAGTGGTACAAGAGGGGGAAGATGGACTTTACTTAGTATTACAATGTAACAATGTAATATAAGGAGTCTGTGTAGGAAGATGGGAACCCGCAGGCAGTGATACAGGAGGGGAGGGTGGACATTACTTAGTGTTACAATGTAACAATGTAATATAAGGAGTCTGTGTAGGGAGATGGGGACCTGCAGGCAGTGATACAGGAGGGGAGGGTGGACATTACTTAGTATTACAATGTAACAATGTAATATAAAAAGTCTGTGTAGGGAGATGGGGACCTGCAGGCAGTGATACAGGAGGGGAGGTTGGACATTACTTAGCATTACAATGTAACAATGTAATATAAGGAGGCTGAGTAGGGAGATGGGGAGTGCAGGCAGTGATACAGGAGGTGAGGGTGGACATTACTTAGTATTACAATGTAACAATGTAATATAAGGAGTCTGTGCAGGGAGATGGGGACCTGCAAGCAGTGATACAGGAGGGGAGGTTGGACATTACTAAGTTTTACAATGTAACAATGTAATATAAGGAGTCTGTGTAGGGAGATGGGGACCTGCAGGCAGTGATACAGGAGGGGTGGGTGGACATTACTTAGCATGACAATTTAACAATGTAATATAAGGAGTCTGTGTAGGGAGATGGGTACCTGCAGGCAGTGATACAGGAGGGGAGGGTGGACATTACTTAGTATTACAATGTAACAGTGTAATATAAGGAGTCTGTGTAGGGAGATGGGAACCCACAGGCAGTGCTACAGGAGGGGAGGGTGGACATTACTTAGTGTTACAATGTAACAATGTAATATAAGGAGTCTGTGTAGGGAGATGGGGACCTGCAGGCAGTGATACAGGAGGGGAGGTTGGACATTACTTAGTATTACAATGTAACAATGTAATATAAGGAGTCTGTGCAGTGAGATGGGGACCTGCAGGCAGTGATACAGGAGGGGAAAGATGGACATTACTTAGTATTACAATGTAACAGTGTAATATAAGGAGTCTGTGTAGGGAGATGGGAACCCGAAGGCAGTGACACAGGAGGGGAGGGTGGACATTACTTAGTGTTACAATGTAACAATGTAATATAAAGAGTCTGTGTAGGGAGATGGGGACCTGCAGGCAGTGATACAGGAGGGGAGGGTGGACATTATTAGTATTACAATGTAACAGTGTAATATAAGGAGTCTGTGTAGGAAGATGGGGAGCTGCAGGCAGTGATACAGGAGGGGGAAGATGGACATTACTTAGTATTACAATGTAACAATGTAATATAAGGAGTCTGTGTAGGGAGATGGGGACCTGCAGGCAGTGATACAGGAGGGGAGGTTGGACATTACTTAGTGTTACAATGTAACAGTGTAATATAAGGAGTCTGTGTAGGGAGATGGGGATATGCAGGCAGTGATACAGGAGGGGAGGTTGGACATTACTTAGTATTACAATGTAACAATGTAATATAAGGAGTCTGTGTAGGGAGATGGGGACCTGCAGGCAGTGATACAGGAGGGGAAAGATGGACATTACTTAGTAATACAATGTAACAGTGTAATATAAGGAGTCTGTGTAGGGAGATGGGAACCCGCAGGCAGTGTCACAGGAGGGGAGGGTGGACATTACTTAATGTTACAATGTAACAATGTAATATAAAGAGTCTGTGTAGGGAGATGGGGACCTGCAGGCAGTGATACAGGAGGGGAGGGTGGACATTAATTAGTATTACAATGTAACAGTGTAATATAAGGAGTCTGTGTAGGGAGATGGGGAGCTGCAGGCAGTGGTACAGGAGGGGAAAGATGGACATTACTTAGTATTACAATATAACAATGTAATATAAGGAGTCGGTGTAGGGAGATGGGGATATGTAGGCAGTGATACAGGTGGGGAGGGCAGACATTACATAGTATTACAATGTAGCAATGTAATATAAAGAGTCTGTGTAGGGAGATGGGGAGCTGCAGACAGTGATACAGGAGGGGAGGATGGACACTACTTAGTATTATAATTTAACAATGTAATATAAGGAGTCTGTGTAGGGAGATGGGGACCTGCAGGCAGTGATACAGGAGGGGAGGGTGGACATTACTTAGTATTACAATGTAACAATGTAATATAAAGAGTCTGTGTAGGGAGATGGGGACCTGCAGGCAGTGATACAGGAGGGGAGGTTGGACATTACTTAGTATTACAATGTAACAATGTAATATAAGGAGGCTGTGTAGGGAGATGGGGAGCTGCAGGCAGTGATACAGGAGGGGAGGGTGGACATTACTTAGTATTACAATGTAACAATGTAATATAAGGAGTCTGTGCAGGGAGATGGGGACCTGCAAGCAGTGAAACAGGAGGGGAGGTTGGACATTACTAAGTTTTACAATGTAACAATGTAATATAAGGAGCCTGTGTAGGGAGATGGGGACCTGCAGGCAGTGATACAGGAGGGGTGGGTGGACATTACTTAGTATGACAATTTAACAATGTAATATAAGGAGTCTGTGTAGGGAGATGGATACCTGCAGGCAGTGATACAGGAGGGGAGGGTGGACATTACTTAGTATTACAATGTAACAATGTAATATAAGGAGTCTGTGTAGGGAGATGGGAACCCGCAGGCAGTGATACAGGAGGGGAGGGTGGACATTACTTAGTGTTACAGTGTAACAATGTAATATAAGGAGTCTGTGTAGGGAGATGGGAACCCGCAGGCAGTGATACAGGAGGGGAGGTTGGACATTACTTAGTGTTACAATGTAACAGTGTAATATAAGGATTCTGTGTAGGGAGATGGGGATATGCAGGCAGTGATACAGGAGGGGAGGGTGGACATTACTTAGTATTACAATGTAGGAATGTAATATAAGGAGTCTGTGTAGGGAGATGGGGAGCTGCAGGCAGTGATACAGGAGGGGAGGTTGGACATTACTTAGTATTACGATGTAACAATGTAATATAAGGAGTCTGTGTAGGGAGATGGGGACCTGCAGGCAGTGATACAGGAGGGGAAAGATGGACATTACTTAGTATTACAATGTAACAGTGTAATATAAGGAGTCTGTGTAGGGAGATGGGATCCCGCAGGCAGTGACACAGGAGGGGAGGGTGGACATTACTTAGTGTTACAATGTAACAATGTAATATAAAGAGTCTGTGTAGGGAGATAGGGACCTGCAGGCAGTGATACAGGAGGGGAGGGTGGACATTAATTAGTATTACAATGTAACAGTGTAACATAAGGAGTCTGTGTAGGGAGATGGGGAGCTGCAGGCAGTGGTACAGGAGGGGAAAGATGGACATTACTTAGTATTACAATATAACAATGTAATATAAGGAGTCTGTGTAGGGAGTTGGGGATATGTAGGCAGTGATACAGGAGGGGAGGGCAGACATTACATAGTATTACAATGTAGCAATGTAATATAAAGAGTCTGTGTAGGGAGATGGGGACCTGCAGGCAGTGATACAGGAGGGGAGGTTGGACATTACTTAGTATTACAATGTAACAATGTAATATAAGGAGGCTGTGTAGGGAGATGGGGAGCTGCAGGCAGTGATACAGGAGGGGAGGGTGGACATTACTTAGTATTACAATGTAACAGTGTAATATAAGGAGTCTGTGTAGGGAGATGAGGAGCTGCAGGCAGTGGTACAGGAGGGGGAAGATGGACATTACTTAGTATTACAATGTAACAATGTAATATAAGGAGTCTGTGTAGGGAGATGGGGACCTGCAGGCAGTGATACAAGAGGGGAGGGTGGACATTACTTAGTATTACAATGTAACAGTGTAATATAAGGAGTCTGTGTAGGGAGATGAGGAGCTGCAGGCAGTGGTACAGGAGGGGGAAGATGGACATTACTTAGTATGACAATTTAACAATGTAATATATAAGGAGTCTGTGTAGGGAGATGGGTACCTGCAGGCAGTGATACAGGAGGGGAGGGTGGACATTACTTAGTATTACAATGTAACAATGTAATATAAAGAGTCTGTGTACGGAGATGGGGACCTGCAGGCAGTGATACAGGAGGGGAGGGTGGACATTACTTAGTAGTACAATGTAACAGTGTAATATAAAGAGTCTGTGTAGGGAGATTGGGAGCTGCAGGCAGTGATACAGGAGGGGAGGGTGGACATTACTTAGTATTACAATGTAGCAATGTAATATAAGGAGTCTGTGTAGGGAGATGGGGAGCTGCAGGCAGTGATACAGGTGGGGAGGTTGGACATTACTATTACAATGTAACAATGTAATATAAGGAGTCTGTGTAGGGAGATGGGAACCCGCAGGCAGTGATACAGGAGGGGAGGGTGGACATTACTTAGTGTTACAGTGTAACAATGTAATATAAGGAGTCTGTGTAGGGAGATGGGAACCTGCAGGCAGTGATACAGGAGGGGAGGTTGGACATTACTTAGTGTTACAATGTAACAGTGTAATATAAGGATTCTGTGTAGGGAGATGGGGATATGCAGGCAGTGATACAGGAGGGGAGGGTGGACATTACTTAGTATTACAATGTAGGAATGTAATATAAGGAGTCTGTGTAGGGAGATGGGGAGCTGCAGGCAGTGATACAGGAGGGGAGGTTGGACATTACTTAGTATTACGATGTAACAATGTAATATAAGGAGTCTGTGTAGGGAGATGGGGACCTGCAGGCAGTGATACAGGAGGGGAAAGATGGACATTACTTAGTATTACAATGTAACAGTGTAATATAAGGAGTCTGTGTAGGGAGATGGGATCCCGCAGGCAGTGACACAGGAGGGGAGGGTGGACATTACTTAGTGTTACAATGTAACAATGTAATATAAAGAGTCTGTGTAGGGAGATAGGGACCTGCAGGCAGTGATACAGGAGGGGAGGGTGGACATTAATTAGTATTACAATGTAACAGTGTAACATAAGGAGTCTGTGTAGGGAGATGGGGAGCTGCAGGCAGTGGTACAGGAGGGGAAAGATGGACATTACGTAGTATTACAATATAACAATGTAATATAAGGAGTCTGTGTAGGGAGTTGGGGATATGTAGGCAGTGATACAGGAGGGGAGGGCAGACATTACATAGTATTACAATGTAGCAATGTAATATAAAGAGTCTGTGTAGGGAGATGGGGACCTGCAGGCAGTGATACAGGAGGGGAGGTTGGACATTACTTTGTATTACAATGTAACAATGTAATATAAGGAGGCTGTGTAGGGAGATGGGGAGCTGCAGGCAGTGATACAAGAGGGGAGGGTGGACATTACTTAGTATTACAATGTAACAATGTAATATAAGGAGTCTGTGCAGGGAGATGGGGACCTGCAATCAGTGAAACAGGAGGGGAGGTTGGACATTACTAAGTTTTACAATGTAACAATGTAATATAAGGAGTCTGTGTAGGGAGATGGGGACCTGCAGGCAGTGATACAGGAGGGGAGGGTGGGCATTACTTAGTGTTACAATGTAACAATATAATATAAGGAGTCTGTGTAGGGAGATGGGGACCTGCAGGCAGTGATACAGGAGGGGAGGGTGGACATTACTTAGTATTACAATGTAACAGTGTAATATAAGGAGTCTGTGTAGGGAGATGAGGAGCTGCAGGCAGTGGTACAGGAGGGGGAAGATGGACATTACTTAGTATTACAATGTAACAATGTAATATAAGGAGTCTGTGTAGGGAGATGGGGACCTGCAGGCAGTGATACAAGAGGGGAGGGTGGACATTACTTAGTATTACAATGTAACAGTGTAATATAAGGAGTCTGTGTAGGGAGATGAGGAGCTGCAGGCAGTGGTACAGGAGGGGGAAGATGGACATTACTTAGTATTACAATGTAACAATGTAATATAAGGAGTCTGTGTAGGGAGATGGGGACCTGCAGGCAGTGATACAGGAGGGGAGGTTGGACATTACTTAGTATTACAATGTAACAGTGTAATATAAGGAGTCTGTGTAGGGAGATGGGGATATGCAGGCAGTGATACAGGAGGGGAGGGTGGACATTACTTAGTATTACAATGTAGCAATGTAATATAAGGAGTCTGTGTAGGGAGATGGGGAGCTGCAGGCAGTAATACAGGAGGGGAGGTTGGACATTACTTAGTATTACAATGTAACAATGTAATATAAGGAGTCTGTGTAGGGAGATGGGGACCTGCAGGCAGTGATATAGGAGGGGAAAGATGGAAATTACTTAGTATTACAATGTAACAGGGTAATATAAGGAGTCTGTGTAGGGAAATGGGAACCCACAGGCAGTGATACAGGAGGGTAGGGTGGATATTACTTAGTGTTACAATGTAACAATGTATATAAGGAGTCTGTGTAGGGAGATGGGAACCCGCAGGCAGTGATACAGGAGGGGCGGGTGGACATTACTTAGTATTACAATGTAACAATGTAATATAAAGAGTCTGTGTACGGAGATGGGGACCTGCAGGCAGTGATACAGGAGGGGAGGGTGGACATTACTTAGTAGTACAATGTAACAGTGTAATATAAAGAGTCTGTGTAGGGAGATTGGGAGCTGCAGGCAGTGATACAGGAGGGGAGGGTGGACATTACTTAGTATTACAATGTAGCAATGTAATATAAGGAGTCTGTGTAGGGAGATGGGGAGCTGCAGGCAGTGATACAGGTGGGGAGGTTGGACATTACTTAGTATTACAATGTAACAATGTAATATAAGGAGTCTGTGTAGGGAGATGGGGACCTGCAGGCAGTGATACAGGAGGGGAAAGATGGACATTACTTAGTATTACAATGTAACAGTGTAATATAAGGAGTCTGTGTAGGGAGATGGGAACCTGCAGGCAGTGACACAGGAGGGGAGGGTGGACATTACTTAGTGTTACAATGTAACAATGTAATATAAAAAGTCTGTGTAGGGAGATGGGGACCTGCAGTGATACAGGAGGGGAGGATGGACACTACTTAGTATTATAATTTAACAATGTAATATAAGGAGTCTGTGTAGGGAGATGGGGACCTGCAGGCAGAGATACAGGAGGGGAGTGTGGACATTACTTAGTATTACAATGTAACAATGTAATATAAAGAGTCTGTGTAGGGAGATGGGGACCTGCAGGCAGTGATACAGGAGAAGAGGTTGGACATTACTTAGTATTACAATGTAACAATGTAATATAAGGAGGCTGTATAGAGAGATGGGGAGCTGCAGGCAGTGATACAGGAGGGGAGGGTGGACATTATTTAGTATTACAATGTAACAATGTAATATAAGGAGTCTGTGCAGGGAGATGGGGACCTGCAAGCAGTGATACAGGAGGGGAGGTTGGACATTACTAAGTTTTACAACGTAACAATGTAATATAAAGAGTCTGTGTAAGGAGATGGGGACCTACAGGAAGTGGTACAGACGGGGAATGTGGACATTCCTTAGTATTACAATGTAACAATGTAATATAAGGAGTCTGTGTAGGGAGGTGGGGACCTGCAGGCAGTGATACAGGAGGGGAGGTTGGACATTACTTAGTAGTACAATGTAACAGTGTAATATAAAGAGTCTGTGTAGGGAGATTGGGAGCTGCAGGCAGTGATACAGGAGGGGAGGGCGGACATTACTTAGTATTACAATGCAGCAATGTAATATAAGGAGTCTGTGTAGGGAGATGGGGACCTGCAGGCAGTGATACAGGAGGGGAGGGTGGACATTACTTAGTATTACAATGTAACAGTGTAATATAAGGAGTCTGTGTAGGGAGATGGGAACCCAGAGGCAGTGATACAGGAGGGGAAGGTGGACATTACTTAGTGTTACAATGTAACAATGTAATATAAGGAGTCTGTGTAGGGAGATGGGAACCCACATGCAGTGATACAGGAGGGGAGGGTGGACATTACTTAGTGTTTCAATGTAACAATGTAATATAAGGAGTCTGTGTAGGGAGATGGGGACCTGCAGGCAGTGATACAAGAAAGGAGGGTGGACATTACTTAGTATTACAATGTAACAATGTAATATAAGGAGTCTGTGTAGGGAGATGGGAACCCACAGGCATTGATACAGGAGGGGAGAGTGGACATTACTTAGTATTACAATGTAACAATGTAATATAAAGAGTCTGTGTAGGGGGATGGGGACCTGCAAGCAGTGATGGGGAGGGTGGACATTACTTAGTATTACAATGTAACAGTGTAATATAAGGAGTCTGTGTAGGGAGATGAGGAGCTGCAGGCAGTGGTACAGGAGGGGGAAGATGGACATTACTTAGTATTACAATGTAACAATGTAATATAAGGAGTCTGTGTAGGGAGATGGGGACCTGCAGGCAGTGATACAGGAGGGGAGGTTGGACATTACTTAGTGTTACAATGTAACAGTGTAATATAAGGAGTCTGTGTAGGGAGATGGGGATATGCATGCAGTGATACAGGAGGGGAGGGTGGACATTACTTAGTATTACAATGTAGCAATGTATTATAAGGAGTCTGTGTAGGGAGATGGGGAGCTGCAGGCAGTGATACAGGAGGGGAGGTTGGACATTACTTAGTATTACAATGTAACAATGTAATATAATGAGTCTGTGTAGGGAGATGGGGACCTGCAGGCAGTGATACAGGAGGGGAAAAATGGACATTACTTAGTATTACAATGTAACAGTGTAATATAAGGAGTCTGTGTAGGGAGATGGGAACCCGCAGGCAGTGATACAGGAGGGGAGAGTGGACATTACTTTGTGTTACAATGTAACAATGTAATATAAGGAGTCTGTGTAGGGAGATGGGGAGCTGCAGGCAGTGGTACAGGAGGGGAAAGATGGACATTACTTAGTATTACAATGTAACAATGTAATATAAGGAGTCTATGTAGGGAGATGGGGATATGCAGGCAGTGATACAGGAGGGGAGGGCGGACATTACATAGTATTACAATGTAGCAATGTAATATAAGGAGTCTGTGTAGGGAGATGGGGAGCTGCAGGCAGTGATACAGGAGGGGAGGATGGACACTGCTTAGTGTTATAATTTAACAATGTAATATAAGGAATCTGTGTAGGGAGATGGGGACCTGCAGGCAGTGATACAGGAG
The DNA here is from genome assembly GCF_019279795.1 of Protopterus annectens. NCBI lineage: Eukaryota > Metazoa > Chordata > Ceratodontiformes > Protopteridae > Protopterus > Protopterus annectens. The sequence goes on along the minus strand of NC_056749.1, from coordinate 59,793,580 downwards.
GTGAGGGTGGACATTACTTAGTATTACAATGTAACAATGTAATATAAAAAGTCTGTGTAGGGAGATGGGGACCTGCAGGCAGTGATACAGGAGGGGAGGTTGGACATTACTTAGTATTACAATGTAACAATGTAATATAAGGAGGCTGTGTAGGGAGATGGGGAGCTGCAGGCAGTGATACAGGAGGGGAGGGTGGACATTACTTAGTATTACAATGTAACAATGTAATATAAGGAGTCTGTGCAGGGAGATGGGGACCTGCAAGCAGTGATACAGGAGGGGAGGTTGGACATTACTAAGTTTTGCAATGTAACAATGTAATATAAGGAGTCTGTGTAGGGAGATGGGGACCTGCAGGCAGTGATACAGGAGGGGTGGGTGGACATTACTTAGTATGACAATTTAACAATGTAATATATAAGGAGTCTGTGTAGGGAGATGGGTACCTGCAGGCAGTGATACAGGAGGGGAGGGTGGACATTACTTAGTGTTACAATGTAACAATGTAATATAAGGAGTATGTGTAAGGAGATGGGGACCTACAGGAAGTGGTACAGACGGGGAATGTGGACATTCCTTAGTATTACAATGTAACAATGTAATATGAGGAGTCTGTGTAGGGAGGTGGGGACCTGCAGGCAGTGATGCAGGAGGGGAGGGTGGACATTACTTAGTGTTACAATGTAACAATGTAATATAAGGAGTCAGTGTAGGGAGATGAGGACCTGCAGGCAGTGATACAGGAGGAGAGGGTGGACATTACTTAGTGTTACAATGTAACAATGTAATATAAGGAGTATGTGCAAGGAGATGGGGACTTGCAGGCAGTGATACAGGAGGGGAGGTTGGACATTACTTAGTTTTACAATGTAAAAATGTAATATAAGGAGTTTGTGTAGGGAGATGGGGACCTGCAGGCAGTGATACAGGAGGGGAGGGAGGACATTACTTAGTGTTACAATGTATCAATGTAATATAAGGAGTCTGTGTAGGGAGATGGGGACCTACAGGAAGTGGTACAGATGGGTAAGGTGGACATTCCTTAGCATTACAATGTAACAATGTAATATAAGGATTCTGTGTAGGGAGGTGGGGACCTGCAAGCAGTGATGCAGGAGGGGAGTGTGGACATTACTTAGTGTTACTATATAACAATTTAATATAAGGAGTCTGTGTAGGGAGATAGGGACCTGCAGGCAGTGATACAGGAGGGGAGGGTAGCCATTACTTAGTATTATAATGTAACAATGTAACATAAGGAGTCTGTGTAGGGAGATGGGGACCTGCAGGCAGTGATACAGGAGGGGAGGGTAGCCATTACTTAGTATTATAATGTAACAATGTAACATAAGGAGTCTGTGTAGGGAGAAGGGGACCTGCAGGCAGTGATGCAGGAGGGGAAGTGGACATACTCAGTACCCCAGATATGTGGAGCAGTGACAAGGGGACAATTGGCATACTGGTGCCCTTGCATTGGTTGTTAATCAATGCCAATTGGAGAGTAATAAAGATAGAGCATTGTTCTATGGAAAAGAGAACATTTACTGCCAGATCAGAAAGAAAGAACACCACCCTCTGAAGGACAAGAGGGAGTGAGTGGGATCACAGCCATGGGAATATGCTCTGGAAGAGGGGGAATTCAGTAGATTGAAACAACTTAAAAACCCTGTACACATCATGGCAGAATCAGGACTGGGGCAGACGAAGAAGAAGATTATACTCCTGGGGGCCTGAATCTGTAAGGAGCAGACCAGGGGAGCCCAATTTCTACAGCAGATAGAGAATTGGAAGTGACTGAGGCCTTGGATCATGGTCAACTAAATAGCACTGGACAGTACCAGAAAGTACAGAATTCTAGATGTAGTCCTAACCAAGCAAAAACGGGAAAAATGTCCCAGAAAAGGTACTTTTAGTCAAATGTTATGGTGCTAATGTGTGGCTTAGAATGTAGGAGGGGACAGCAAGGATACAAAGACAATGATTGTTTAATTCTATTTTATTTTAGTCTGATAAGCAGTTAACTAGTATGGTCAAATTAACCCTTTTCAGCCACAACCTGGGCACCATGGTGCAAGACACAAATAGAAAAGTGTACATCGAATGAAGAATGCAGAGTCATACATATTTATGTATTGTCATTTGTATACTGGGTTACTCCAGCTGGGCCTAAAAATATCTTTTTGTTTGGAGGCGGCATGGTAAGAAATTATCCAGAGCAAAAGTAAAATTTACAATTTAAGATTACACTCATCAAAGTCATGAAAGATAATTGTAAAAAAAAAAGCAATACAAATGTATGTTATTTGTAATTATAAATATAAGTAGCATTATTTACAGTATGTACAATTAAGGTAGGATTATAGTACAGCAGTCAGGAGTTTGGGGGGAGTGTATATAATGAGCTGGGAAAGAGGGTGAAATTAGAGTTAAAGGTCTGAAGGCAAGCTGTAGGAGGTGACAGGGGACAAGAATGCATCAATGATGGATCACTCAGAGCTCTGGACAGCAGCATGTGGAAAAATCAAAAAGAAAAAATATGAGAAGACTTATGTGGCATACACAGGAAGGAGGAGCAAGTAAATTGGGCAAAAGGACCTAGAAGACATGGAGGGGTATGGAGGAAGAGGAAACACGGCACAATGGGGCTAGCAGGTAGTCATGAAAGGGTGTTTATTTATGGGTTTAAATATTCATTTTTGTTTATCAGTTGTTATAATAATAAATAATTAACATTAATAATTTACTTTATATGCCTTCAGTCAGGAACAACACTTCAGGATGCACAAACAGAAATTTTATTTACAGCGCTGGGAGACAATCTTCATAGCAGATGGTTAACCAGTCTCTTTGAACAAAGGAAACTGCATATTTTATACACTTGCTTATCGATTCAATCATGCAAAGCTTTTATGTTTACATTACTTTTAGCAAATCAATGACTTTAGAAATGTTCTCATTCCTCATGATTCTTGGCTTGGACTTCATGTGAACACCTTCTTTTACATGACCCACCTGCTCCAAGGGTCTTGTTTTCTGACCTTGGATATTTCAAATGTTCCCTAGCAACAACACACTTCTAGCCTGGGGAGTCAGGTTAACAAATTCCTTTTAATACTAGTTAACAAGCCTCTAACATGCCTCTGCTCCTTCAACACTTACTTTTCCCTGCTACATATTAAAAGAATGCAGTTGAATCACAGCAGTAACTTCAGCTTATGAAGCTGCATTTTCCCCAGCTCTGCACGCAAATGATATTTTCTTTTTAACAATCATATTATAAAATCAGCAATGAAACAAATTAATATACATTTTAATAACTGATCTTGTCCCATAACAGTTTCCCCCCTTTGACACGATCATTGTCATACAATACATGCAATTCTATTTTTATTTTCCTTAACTTGATGAAATAAGCTTCAGCGTCATAACAATCATCATCTGCTATGATAGAACTGTCACTGATTGGTATGTGCAGTGGCATTTCATGTGCAGGTGAGGTTAAACATCTTGTAATTACAGCCTTCAAAATAGAAAATATTAAAATGATCAAAAATATAATAACAAGTACAATTACAATACCCTGGAATAGGCTAGTTCCCAGGTTACCAAAAATACTGTCCAACCATCCAAAAAGTGTCCATTGCTTTGATGTACTGTCCAAATCCTTGGCCTTTTGCTCCATAAAATTTGCCAGGTTTTTCCTGTTCATCATGATAGTCACTAGTATATGAACAGCAATGACTCCCTATAAGGGCACATGAACCTCCCCCTTTTGCAGCAAGCATTATATCAAGTGCCAATCAATTCTGTAACACCACAGTTCGCATTTCAGTCATTTTTCGATTTGCCATCCTGATGTGATGCGAAGTTTCATTGGCTACCTCCTACAGAATTTGAGTAAGCATGGTAATTTCAAGCATTGTCCTTTGCACTCCATACCCAGGATTAAAGACCGAAAATACTTGCTCTGCCCAGTGGATTGCTCACTTATTTCTCAGACTATCTGCTGGTGGATTTTAAAAATGCTGAATAGCAGGGGTAATATATCCCACAAAGCAACATCCAGACCAGTTTGTAGGCAACCAGGGGTAGGCCCGATCACTGCAGATGTAGTAACGGTCCTTTATAATGCCGATGCCATGCCCCCAATCATAGCTTTTTAAGTGAAAAGAGTCTAACACGCTTTCATGCCTGGTGTCTAGATTTGCTGATTCCTACTGGTACAGTCCCACTTCTGGCATAACATGTGTCCCCATGATGTGTGGTCACAAGTTGAAGAGACACAACCTTTTGAAAAATCAGTTACATTATGCCAGGTTAGACTGATGTTATTAAGGTCTTTTTCAAATGACACACGTGATGCAGGAATGGGAATCATAGAAATCCATGTCTTAGAATGATGAGGTATATGCGAACATACCCAACAGTTTGTTACGTTCAATTCTATGGCATATTGCTGAAGAACCAGCAAGAAATGGTTTTCTCTCGACCAGTTTATAAGAGGAAACAGCAGCAAAAACAAAGCAAGGGTACCTGTTGTCACTGGATTCATCACGGAATGCTACTGAAGTTGACTTCCTTCACTGGGCAGATGATTCGGCTTTCACACCTCGATCTCCCTCTGTTGGCTGCGATGATTCATCTGGGGTCCCCACATGACAGGTCTTCTTGCAATGAGATGAATGGATCCATGTTGGTAGTCCTGCACAGCGAACAACAGTCAGGGTTGTTAACAGCACCTGGAAAGGAACCTTCCACCTTGGTTCCAGGCAGTTCTTCCTCTGGAAAGTTTTGACTAAACCCAGTCACCCGGCTGTAGTTGATGACAGAGCTGGTCAGGAGGTTTAGGTAGCACTGCTTGTACTGTTTGATGATATTGCTGCAAGACATGAATGAGGTTCCAACAATAAGAAGTTATAGCATAATCTGACAAAGTTAAATCGGCATTTCCCATGGGAGGGGTAGCTGAAAGGGCCATGGGTTTCCCCATTAATATTTCATATGGACTCAAGTTCCTGGTGATGTTTAGTGAGACCCTCATACTCATTAATGCTAAGGGGAGGGCTTCACGCCACTTTAAGTGGGTTTCAGCACAAATTTTTGAAATTTTATTTTTAAGAGTCCTATTTACCCTTTCTACTTATCCAGATGACTGTGGATGGTTGGGATAGTGAAGACCCAACTTAGTATTAAAAATGTTATATATTTTTTTATTAAAGAATTATTAAAATGTGTTCCCTGGTCACTACTGATAGTACATGGTATACAGATTCTCAGTATAAAATCATACATGAGTTTCTTGACAACTTTGACTGTGTCAGCTTTGTGACATGGGTAAGCTTCCATCCATGCCGAAAACATGCACACCTCCACCAAAATAAATTGTAAATTATTAGTCCTAGGCATCTGGATGAAGTCCAGCTGCACGTTAGCAAAAGGTACCCAGGGTGGTAGTAAACATGCAGTCTTAATGTTTACATTCTTACTAACATTATACTCTTGACATATAGTACAGCTGTTTACATACTGAAGTATCAAAGTATCATGGACATGAGGGGCATACCAACTTTGGGTAATTTGATTAAATAAAGCTGTCTTACCTGCATGGGCCAGTAGATGATATGCCCTTACCAGGTAAGGTAGCAAAGAGGCGGGTGCCACCAGTCAGCTGTCCAGATGTCACCATATTCCATCAGAGGACTTAATACATCCATCTTTGAGCTATCTCTGAACTTCTCCCTGTGATGCTTCATCTTGAAAGGCTGACAACTTCTCAAAATCCATCACATCATTACTGTTGGAACTTGTCATAGTTAACATGTGCAGATCTTTACAACAATCTGCTACTGCTTGTTTAGCAGCTTGGTCTGCCATGTTGTTACCTTTTGTAACCATGTTACTGCTTGTTTAGCAGCTTGGTCTGCCACATTGTTACCTTTTGTAACCATGTTACTGCTTGTTTAGCAGCATGGTCTGCCACATTGTTGCCCTTTTTTACAACATCTATGCCCTTTTGATGTGCACAACATTTGATTACAGACAGCCTCTTAGGTAGCAAAAGTGCATCTAACAATGATTTTATGTACCCTGAATTTTTAATTTGATTTCCCGAAGAGGTCAAAAACTCACCCTGTTTCCAAAGTTCCCTAAAATCATGTACCACCCCAAAAGCATAACAGCTGTCTGTAAAAATATTGGCCACCTTGTCTTTGGCTAACTCATAGATGTTTTGCAGATCCACAAATTTAGCTATTTGAGAAGAGTGAACACCTTCTAATCTTTGTTGCAACAATATTGTGTCTTCAATACAAACAAATATTCCTGTAATTAGTCGTCCTCTGTGATTTCTTCCACAGGAGCCATCCACAAACAGGTTCAGGTCAGCATTGGGTATAGGAGTGTCTTTTAAGTCCTTCCTAGGAGAAAGCAAACAGTTACACACACACAATCATGCTCTTCACCATCCTCAGCAGTGGACAACAGAGATGAAGGATTTAGAACAGGACAGTGGATCAGAAAAATAGAAGGATCAAAAAGAAGTGTAAGCTCATATTTAATTAAACGTGCAGTCAAGAGTGGTTGAGTTTTCATTTTAAGCAAAAGAGATGATACAGAATGAGGAACAGCTACTGTGAGATCATGCCCGAGCACCAATGACTGTGCCAGATTAACTAGAGATGATACAGAATGAGAAACAGCTACTGTGAGATCATGCCCAAGCACCAATGACTGTGCCAGATTAACTAGAGATGATACAGAATGAGGAACAGCTACTGTGAGATCATGCCCAAGCACCAATGACTGTGCCAGATTAACTAGAGATGATACAGAATAAGGAACAGCTACTGTGAGATCATGCCCGAGCACCAATGACTGTGCCAGATTAACTAGAGATGATACAGAATGAGGAACAGCTACTGTGAGATTATGCCCAAGCACCAGCGATTGTGCCAGATTAACTAGAGATGATACAGAATGAGGAACAGCTACTGTGAGATCATGCCCAAGCACCAGCGATTGTGCCAGATTAACTAGAGATGATACAGAATGAGGAAAAGCTACTGTGAGATCATGCCCAAGCACCAATGACTGTGCCAGATTAACTACAGATGATACAGAATGAGGAACAGCTACTGTGACATCATGCCCAAGCACCAGCGATTGTGCCAGTTTAACTAGAGATGATACAGAATGAGGGACAGCTACTGTGAGATCATGGCCAAGCACCAGCGATTGTGCCAGATTAACTAGAGATGATACAGAATGAGGAACAGCTACTGTGAGATCATGCCCAAGCACCAATGACTGTGCCAGATTAACTAGAGATGATACAGAATTAGGAACAGCTACTGTGAGATCATGTCCAAGCACCAATGACTGTGCCAGATTAACTAGAGATGATACAGAATGAGGAACAGCTACTGTGAGATCATGCCCAAGCACCAATGACTGTGCCAGATTAACTAGAGATGATACAGAATGAGGAACAGCTACTGTGAGATCATGCCCGAGCACCAATGACTGTGCCAGATTAACTAGAGATGATACAGAATGAGGAGCAGCTACTGTGAAATCATGTCCAAGCACCAGCGATTGTGCCAGATTAACTAGAGATGATACAGAATGAGGAACAGCCACTGTGAGATCATGTCCAAGCACCAATGACTGTGCCAGATTAACTAGAGATGATACAGAATGAGGAACAGCTACTGTGAGATCATGCCCAAGCACCAATGACTGTGCCAGATTAACTAGAGATGATACAGAATGAGGAGAAGCTACTGTGAAATCATCCCCAAGCACCAATGACTGTGCCAGATTAACTAGAGATGATACAGAATGAGGAACAGCTACTGTGAGATCATGCCCAAGCACCAGCGATTGTGCCAGATTAACTAGAGATGATACAGAATGAGGAACAGCTACTGTGAGATCATGCCCGAGCACCAATGACTGTGCCAGATTAACTAGAGATGATACAGAATGAGGAACAGCCAATGTGAGATCATGCCCAAGCACCAATGACTGTGCCAGATTAACTAGAGATGATACAGAATGAGGAACAGCTACTGTGAGATCATGCCCGAGCACCAATGACTGTGCCAGATTAACTAGAGATGATACAGAATGAGGAACAGCTACTGTGAGATCATGCCCAAGCACCAGTGATTGTGCCAGATTAACTAGAGATGATACAGAATGAGGAACAGCTACTGTGAGATTATGCCCAAGCACCAGCGATTGTGCCAGATTAACTAGAGATGATACAGAATGAGGAACAGCTATTGTGAGATCATGCCCAAGCACCAATGACTGTGCCAGATTAACTAGAGATGATACAGAATGAGGAACAGCTACTGTGAGATCATGCCCAAGCACCAGCGATTGTGCCAGATTAACTAGAGATGATACAGAATGAGGAACAGCTACTGTGAGATCATGCCCAAGCACCAATGACTGTGCATGATTAACTAGAGATGATACAGAATGAGGAACAGCTACTGTGAGATCATGCCCAAGCAACAGCAATTGTGCCAGATTAACTAGAGATGATACAGAATGAGGAACAGCTACTGTGAGATCATGCCCAAGCACCAATGACTGTGCCAGATTAACTAGAGAAGATACAGAATGAGGAACAGCTACTGTGAGATCATGCCCAAGCACCAATGACTGTGCCAGATTAACTAGAGATGATACAGAATGAGGAACAGCTACTGTGAGATCATGCCCAAGCACCAATGACTGCGCCAGATTAAATAGAATGGCAGCAGCGGCAACTGCCCTTAAACAGAGTGGAAAACCTTTGGCAACAGAATCAAGTGCTGCACTATAATAAGCCAATGGATGATAGCTGTCTCCATGTTTTTGTGCAAGTACTCCTTGAGCAAAAAATCCATTTCTTTCATGACAGAATAAAATAAAAGTTTTATAATAGTCTGGTAACCCTAAAGCTGGGGCAGTAGCTAAAGCTTGTTTCAAATTCTGAAATGAATTTTTCTCTTCACTATTCCAAAGGAGAGGCTTTGGTGTATCCTGCTTTAAGAGATTTGTCAAAGGTTTGGCAATTTCTGCGTAGTTAGGGATCCACTGTCTCTAGTATCCTGTTATACCTAGGAAAGATCTAAGCTTTCGCTGAGTAGTCGGATGTGGGGCCTTATATATTGCATCAATATGAGATGGTAACACCTGCCTGTTGAACTGAGGTATTAAATGGCCAAGATAACATACCTGAGGTGACCACAATTTCAGTTTCTCCTTCAACACCTTGTGTCCCTTTTCTGCAAGGATAGTCAGAAGATGCCGGGTGTCCTGCTGACACTGCTGAAAGGAATTTGATGCTATTATTAAATCATCCATGTATTGTACTAACACAGACCCACCCAGAAATGTCACTTTCCCCAAATCGTTTTTAGAATTTGAGAAAATAATGAAGGAGATTCAGTCTATCCTAGTGGCAATAATGTCCAGGTATATTGCTGTCCCTGATAAGTAAAGGCAAACAGAAACTGACTCTCAGGGTGAATAGGTATAGAAAAGAATCATCATCATCTTTTGACTGTTCCCGTTAGGGGTCACCACAGCACATCACCTGTTTCCATTTCTTCCTGTCCTCTGCATCTTGCTCTGTCACACCAACTACCTGCATGTCCTCTCTCACCACATCCATAAACCTTATCTTAGGCCTTCCTCTTTTCCTGTTACCTGGTAGCTTCATCCTTAGCATCTTTTTCCCAATAAACTCAGCATCCCTCCTCAGCACATGTCCAAACCAACGTAATCGTGCCTCTCTGGCTTTGTCTCCAAACCTTCCAACCTGGGCTGACTCTCTAATATACTTATTCCTAATCCTGTCCACCCTCGTCACACCCAGTGCAAATCTTAACATCTTTAATTCTGACATATCCAGCTCAAACCCCTGCCTTTTTGTCAGTGCCATTGTCTCCAACCTAACATAGCTGGTCTCACTACCCTCTTGTAGACCTTCCCTTTCACTCTTACAGGTACTCGTCTGTCACAAATCACTCCTGACACTCTTCTCCACCCACTCCATCCTGCCTGTACTCTCTTCTTCACCTCTCTTCCACACTCACCGTTACTCTGAACTACTGACCCCAAGTATTTAAACTCATCCACCTTTGCCACCTCTACTCCTTGCATCCTCACCATTCCTCTATCCTCCCTCTCATTCATACACATATATTCTGTCTTAGTCCTGCTGACCTTCATTCCTCTTCTCTCTAGAGCATATCTCCATTTCTCCAGGGTCTCCTCCACCTGTTCCCTACTCTCACTACAGATCACAATGTCATCTGCAAACATCATAGTCCATGGGGACTCCTGTCTGATCTCATCTGTCAACCTGTCCATCACCATTGCAAAAAGAATGCTGAACATAAATCTATTATGGAAAAGTAACTAGCTGTAGGTGGTATGCAACTTAATATTGTTGCTGGATTTGGAACAACAGGAAAGGTAGGCAATACTGCATTATTTACAGTCCTTAAATCTTGTACACATCTATAAGTATCTTTCCTGGACTTTTCACAGGGAAAATAGGCGTATCACAAGGGCTTTTAGCTAGTATTATTATTCCTTGCTGTATCAGAGACAGAATTACAGGTTTGATTCCCTGCTCTGCTTCTGGCTTTAATGGATATTGTGGAGCTCTAGGGAGAGGTTCTGATGGGTTTAGTTTTATTTTACTGGTTCTGCTGATTTTAATATACCTACTTTGTTTGCATGTTTAGCCCATAAGCTGGCAGGTACCTGCTGTAGTAACTCTTCATCTGTCTGTATGCTTCCAACAGGCTGTTCCTCAGCTTCTGCTAAAACTGCCAATACTTTTCCCTCTGATTCTGTTGGAACATCCAGATACACCCCTTCTGGAGTACAGTAAATAGTACAACCAGCTTGCATAACAGCAGACTTACTGGTGCAGTAGTACTCAAAAGGAAAGAATGCCTTTCTTTGATCGGACCTAAAGAAATGAGGATGGGTTCTGAGACAGGATACAGAACAGGCACATTTGTTACTCCAGATGCCTTTACTTTATGCTTTGATACTGGTATTTGACTATCTGAAGTAATTTTTAACATTGACCGAGTGGCTCCAGTGTCCACCAGAAATGGGATTTTATTTGAATTTATTTCCATATTAACATAATGTCCATTTTGATCTATTGGCAGTAGAGGATTAAGATTTATTTCTGTTTTACTTCCTTGACCTAGTCAGTATGAGGCTTCCTGACTCCTTCCAATCTGAGGAAGTGGTGAAGGAAAAGCTGCATTATTATAATTTGGTTGCCATTCAGTCCAGGTATCTTTGACACTCTGCATTTGCCTGTGTAGGCATTCTCCTCTCCAATGTCCAGTTCTCCACAATTGAAGCAAGATGTGTTAGCTGAAGCCAGAGGGGCACTGCCATCTAATTCTTGCCAACCAGCTGCACTTTGTTCCCCTCAGCCAGCACTTTTACTAAATCCTCTAACAATTCCTCTACCCCTTCCCCTGCTTCTGCCTTGACACCTCGGCTCGGGTTTTCCAGCTGCCTGATTTGTAAAGTTAACAGCTTGTCCTCAGTATCCTTTCTCCATTTTTCCTGATACGCTGTACAGTGATTTACAGCACTTAATAAAGACTGTAAGTCCTTTTCCTGCCAGTCTATGAGCACTTTCTTTTTCTAATTTTGTACAGGGGCTTGCAGACCCTGCACAAAAGCTGCTGCAATAGCTGGCTTAGCTTGCTCTTTTGGGTCTGGTATTCCTGAATGTCTAGCAAATACTATTTTAAGGCAACTCAAATAGTCTACAGGGGCTTCTCCTTTATTTTGTTTACATGCTTGTATTTTAGACCAGTCAGTCCTAACTTGACACATCTGTAATTTTAACAATGCTGTCCGTTTATCTGTTAATGCATTCCTTGTGAGAGCAAAATCAGTTATCTCAGCCTTTTCCAGTAACTGCTTCCTTATTTCATCTGAAATAACTACCCTAAGCAGCTGATTTAAATCTATCAAAGTAGCATTGTAACATTCTATTATAGTTTTTAATTCTTACCTAAACTTCAGTGGATCTTCCCTAATATTTGGAAAATGTTTGGACATAGTATGCAAATCAGCAGGGGTCCAAGGACAATGAGCAAGTTCTCTATTATTAGCCCCCAGAATTTCCCTGAGAGGTGCCAAAAGATCCCAATCAGAGGCCACAATCTCCTGTTGTACCCTGTCATGTGAGCGTGTATGGTGAGATACAGGAGAGTCAAATACTAATGCCCCTGTTGGAGAAGTAGAAGCTATCTGAGAAGGATAGGAAGAAGAACCCCCTAGACTGCAGATGCCTGTTCAAGATGAAGAATGAGTAGGGGAACTAGTCTGAGATGTAACAGTATCATGCTGACTGGGTGTCCAATGGACAGTTGATGGAAAGGTAGATGTCTGAGCAACAGCAAAATCTTGGACAGGAGGTATCCACACTTGTACATATGGGGGTGGGAGTGCAGTAGCTGCTGGAGGATTATTATCCTCTTCAGAAGTTTCTGCTTTTTGGCCTTGCTCAGTTTGTTCCAAATCTGCTAAGACCGGATAAAGGGATCCCTTTTTACTGGTATATACTGCCTTTTTAACCTCTTTTACTTGTTGCAAAAAAATTTTATTAGCATCCTGCAACCCTCTTAATGCTGACTCCTTTTCCCTTTTAAGTGCTTCAGTGTACCAAGAATAAAATACTGTCATTTGTTTCCCACTTACTTTGTTTTTCTTTTTTTTTTTTCAAAATACCTTTCAGTGTCATCAATTTGGTCCTATCATAAGTTCCATTTAATGGAAATACCCCACCAGAACAATTCTTAATAAGCTAAACCAGTCATGCAAATACTTACAACTTTCTTTCCCATAGTTGTGATACATAAAATATGCAGGTGTTCCCCTTTCAGGGATTTGATCTTGCTTGCTTATCTTTGCTCCCATTTTTCTTATTTTATAAATAATAAATGTTGAGGCTTATCTTACAAATCCTGGATCCTGGCAGTTCTGAGGACAGAAAATAACTATAGTAATCCACACACCATACAGGGAGGAAAGGGTAAGAAGTTTGTTGGCATGCAATAACAGAGGAGAGGTTTCAGTCAGACTTTTCCCACAGTTCCCTTTGCTTTCATCCCAGCGTGTGCTCAAAAGTTACAGCTCCAGCATTGCAATCAGGATAACAAGGTGGATAGGTACTGTGTCCAGAACTGACCCCTCTTTCAGACCCTCTGAAGGTACTTCCATGCAATCACACCTATGTCCCAGCATGCTATGGGCTCATGAATTTGTTTTAACAGTATATACTCTATGTCCCAACATGCTGTGGGCTCATGAACTTGTTTCAACAGTGTATACTCTACGTCCCAACATGCTGTAGGCTCATTAATTTGTTTTAACTTTAACCTTAACTTTTTCTTTTATGTCTCTTTTTTTCTCTTTTTCATTCATTCATACATGAACAACACAAAACATCTCTCATACCTCTTACCATTCAATCCTGAGGGTACTGCCCTCAATACAAGGCACCTCCTTGTGTTAATCTGTTCTTTGCTGTATGTGCACATACACTTACTATTCTCATTTGCTGTGGGGATCTTCAACTAGCAACACGTTTCCTGTGGGGTCCTCCCACTATTAGTTTGTATACCTTACAAGCAATTCAGTCAAACAAAACACAATCATTCACTTATTCTACATTTGCTAAAATTGTCTAAAAGAGAGAAAGAGAGAAAACACAAACCAACCCTTTCCCTTACAAAACAATTTCCCTGCCAAGGCTAGTATGTTTGCATACCCTGAAAAGCTGCACATATGAGTCTTTGAATATTCCATACAAAGCAATGTGGAACTCACAGAAAATCTGTAATGGGCCCTATTCCAGGACTGCCTTGCAGCAATAGCAAAGTTCAAATCCGAGTCACGGCACCAAATTGTTATAGTAATAAATAAATAACATTAAGAATTTACCTTATTTGCATTCAGTCAGGAACAACACTTCAGGATGTGCAAACAGAAATTTTATTTACAGATCTGGGAGACAATCTTCATAGCTGTTGGTTAACCAGTCTCTCTGAACAAAGGAAACTGCATCTTTTATACACTTGTTTATTAATTCAATCATGCAACGTTTTTACATTTACAATACTTGTAAAAATCAATGACTTTAGAAATGTTCTCATTCCTTGTAATTCTCGCCTTTGACTTCATGTGAACACCTTCCTTTACATGATCCACCTGCTCCAAGGGTCTTGTCTTCTGACCATGGATATTTCAAACATTTCCTAGCAACAACACACTCCTAGCCTGGAGGAGTCAGGCTAACAAATTCCTTTTACACTAGTTAGCATGCCCTGCCTCTGCTCCTTCAACTCTTACTTTTCCTTATTACATATTAAAAGAATGCAGTTGAAACACAGTAGTAACTTCAGCTTATGAAGTTGTATTTTCCCAGAGCCCTGCATACAAATTATATTTGCTTTTAACAATCATAGTATAGAATCATCAATAAAACTAAAATGAATATACATTTTAATAACTGATCTTGTCCCATAACACAATGTAATGCATTATTCCAAGAATTAACCTATTATAGGCATTGTGCAAAAAATAATATTTTGGCATATGTTTGGGATCACACAATATATAGTGAGTATCAAACAACTGTATGGATATACATAAAAATAATCACTGCACAAAAAGTCAAAGCACCATTTGCCAAAAAAGTTATAGGAACTCAAATTGCTGAAATTGCAAAACTCATGTTCCAAGTAACAAAACCATAGCACAAAATTAAAAAAAAATCCTTCACATACACATGGGTCTGTATATCACTTCATTGAATGGCTATTCAGTGAATAGCCATTTGTCAAACACCTATTTAGGGAAGCCACTCTTCATCAAATGGCAAATTTTAAGTAGGGAAACAAGTAGTTGGCCAACCGAGTGACCGTTAAAAAAAAATAAAATTTAAAACCTGCCAAGGTGGGGGGGCTACACCCCCAACAGCTACCCTAACTAAATATACCAACTTCAAGATCGCACTACAGTGGAAAAAAGGGCAAATTCCAGATGATGGTCAACCACCAGTTACCCCTAGTTAAAATTCATTGTTCGATGAAGAGCAGTTTTGCTAAATAGGTGGTCAACAAATAGCTATTCACTGAATAGATGTAGATCAATGTGTGTGTATGTACCTTTAAAAAGCTATCTAAGGGTTTGCACAAGTGTAGAAATACTGAGCACGTGTGAGCCTGATTGCCATTTTGCAGTTAGCTATTGAGATGTAAGCATGTATGTATGTAAGGTCTGTCTGTTAACTAGTTTGTTTGTACTGTAAGATTCTGCTATCCATCCTGATGTGTTTCTATGTATTAAAGCATCTAAATGAAACCCCCACCTGCTTGTCATTAATGTTAGAGAAGGATGAGAGACATAGCCATTCAGCGAAATAATATAGACCCCACACACACATGCACCCCTACTTAAATATATCAGGTCCAAGATAACACAATAGTAGGAAATGGCATATTTCCCATACCACTATTACATCGATCTCGCACCAGCACTTTTTCAAGTTGATTGGTCAGCCATACAGACTCAGCAGAACAGCTGTCAATCTAATAGTCCGCAACTATTTTACACAAACCCACACATACACAAATATATATATATATATATATATATATATATATATATATATGTTGTTGTGTCTTTCGGCTTTTCCCGGTTAGGGGTCGCCACAGCGGAAATCCAGTCTGCTAATGACTGGCAGTAGATTTTTATGTGCCGAGTTGCCAGCCCTAACGCACAACCTTCAACGAAGGTATGCCCATTCACGCATGTCTCCACACAGAAGATGCTCTAGCTGAGAATCAAACAGGACGTCTTACTGTGAGGTGACAATGCTACCACAGCACCACCACCGCAGTATATATATATATATATATATATATATATATATATATATATATATATATATACATACGTGTGTGTGTGTGTGTGTGTGTGTGTGTATATATATATATATATATATATATATATATATATATATATATATACACAGGGACAGAAGAGTAGCAGAGTGAGACAGAGAGAGAGAAAGAGAGAAACAGAGTTGGGAACATTCCACACATTAGGTTATCATATACACAAAAATCTACAATAATCTTAAATGAAGTTGTGTGATACATTTAGGAATAATCAAACTTTTAATTATGTGCAACTACACTTTCGTTTACACTAATAGCATTCAACACCACACCACAAGGAGATGAAAAACTTTAATTTATTTTACATTTGTTTACCGGGTTAGTCCAACTGGATATATTTCCATTTTCAGCAGAGGCCCGGGGAGAAAAGCTCCACATTTGGGTTAGTACAACAAGTCATTCAATAAAAGAAAGCAAAAAACAGTGGTTAGTAAAAAAGTACATACAGAAATAAGGTGCAAACAAAAAATATATGAGAAAGTTTATGCTAGTGAGGGACATATTACTTCTATTTACAGTATAGGAGTAGGGGAGTTAAACTTAGTAGGATATTCAAAGAGAGTAAATATATATAGGCAATGAAAAAATGCAACCATCTGGAATTGTTAATTAAATTGAAATAGAGACTAGTTAACAAAGGTATTTGGAGCTAGTTCTTCAGATGGGAGAGAGTAGGAGGGGGAGGAGAGGTAAAGCTCATAAGTAGAGTCATAGGATTAGTCAGGATTGATGCATGGGCATAGCCAGAGAGTCTTTAGGTGGTGTTTGAGTTTTTGTTTAAAGAGGAAAGGTGATGACATAGTACTTAGAGTGGTAGGTAGTGAGTTCCAGTGTTTACCTATGGTGTTAGAAAAAAGTGAATCGCCTGCAATGTTATTGGACTTAGTTAGCTTCACAAGAGGTTTATTAGAGGAGCGCAGTGAATTTAGATTAGAATAGGGAGATATAAGATCAGAAAGTATGGGGGTATTTTCTGGTTGGTAAAATAACCTGTGTATAAAGGTAAGTTGGGAGACTAGTAGTGTATTGTTCAATTCTAGCCAGTTTAGTTGTAATAGATTAAGACAGTGGTGAGTTCTAAATGGATTTCCTGTAGCAAATCTAGCAATGCTATTGTAAGCATTTGCTAGTTTAGTAAGGTTTTTTTCTTTAAGTTAGTGTATATGAGAGAGGCATAAAGAAGAGTGGAAATAAGATGAGATTGAGCAAGTGTAACTTTAGCCTGAGGAGATAGAAAGTTTTTAATTCTAAATAAGGAGCCAAGTTTTCTATTTACGGTTTTGATAGTGTTATTAATGTGGTTTTCAAAAGTGAGGTTATTGTCAATTGTAATACCTAACAGTTTAGTGGTAGAGTCAGGGACTATGTGTGTGCCATTATTAGAGGTAATAGAGAAGTCAGTGAGGGGGGACTTCCTATTGGGTCTGAAAATCAGGAGTTTGGTTTTATTGGCATTTAAAAGTAGGCAGCATTTCAAGAACCATGCCTCAACTGTGGCAAATATGTTCTGTGTTAGGGTTTGTAGGTCAGAGGAGGTATTGGCAGAGCAGATGAGAGTTGAGTCGTCTGCATATTGAATGCATGTGGCTTGAGGAACTGCTACATGTAAGTCATTTATGAATAAAGAGAAAAGGAGGGGACCTAGGATGGAACCTTGTGGTACTCCAAGAGTGACTGGCAGAAGAGATGAAAGTGTGTTATCCCAGAGAACAGCCTGTTGCCTGTAACTAAGGTAGGGGGTAAACCATTGAACCGCTTTGGTATCTAGTGAGAGAGATTCAAGGGTTTTTAGGAGCAGATGGTGGTTTACCATGTCAAAGGCTTTTGACAGGTCTAAGAAGATAGCAGATGTTAGGATACTATTATTGCGGTTTTTATTGATACACTCGGTAAATGATAAGAGAGCTGTGGTAGTACTATGAAATGGCCTAAAGCCATGCTGGCATTTAGCTAGTAAATTGAATTGAGTTAAATGATGCATTAGCTGATGATGAATACATTTCTCCATTATTTTAGCTAGGGGAGATAGGAGAGCTATAGGTCTGAAGTTTGAATACTCTTTAGAGCTGCCTCCTTTATGTAAAGGGATTATGTGGGGAACTTTCCAGATAGCAGGGATGGTTCCTTCTGTTATGGTTCTATTTATAAGGAGGGATATAGGATAAGCTATTGCTTCAGCTGCTTTTTGAAGGTATTCAGATGGTAACTGATCTGCTGATGGGGTACAGGGTTTGAGTTTTAGGATGAGTTTCAGGATGTAGGAAGTAGAGACAGGTTGTATTTGAAATATAGGGAGATTTGCAGGTAGACTGGTGGGGGGGTGTGATTTGTCTATAGTAAGTTTGTTTGCTAAAGACTTAATGGTATCTGTGAAAAAGGAGTTAAAGGCATTGGCAGTTTGGTCTGAGGTATTCATTTCTGCCCCTGATGGTAAGGGTGTACTAGAGCGGCCTGGGTGTAGGAGAGAATTTAGGGTTGACCAGAACCTCTTGGGGTTGTTGTAGTGAGTTTGTTGTAGTTTACAGTAGTAATTCTTTTTATCCAAAAATACAGCTTTTTTAGTGCTATTTCTTAACTGTCTAAAGGTTTGATGGTCAGAAATAGTCTTTGTAGTTCTCCATTTAGCCCAAGATTTATTTCTAAGTAGTATTTTTTGTCTTGTCTCTTTGGACAGCCAGGGGGCAGGTTTAGATTTAACTCTGATGGATCGTATTGGAGCATGTTGGTCGAGGATAGCTAGGAATTTGCTGTTGAAGTAATTAGTAGCATCTTCAAGAGTTAGGGTTTTTAGAATATTTACAGAAGACCAATCACAATTAAAGTCACCTAGAATGATAGTTTATTGTGGGTAAGAAGAAGATATACAACTTAGGATAGTTTAAATTTTAGTGTAATTATTGCCAGGAGGAAGGTAGATACAGATAATATATAACAATTTTTTAGTGTTTAGTTGAAGTTTAGAAGTAAGGATCTCAGCTTTATCATCATTTAACGGGATGGCAGGTTGTGAAGAGATATTTAATACATTTTTAAATAGAAGCGCTACTCCCCCACCCTTATGTTTTAAGCGGTCCATTCTCAAAATATTGTATCCTGGGGGAAGTATTTCATTGTCTTTAGTACCAGGTTTCAGCCAAGTTTCAGTAAGACAGAAAATATCAAAGGAGTGGGTGTCTAGGAGGGCATGGAGATGGGCAATCTTATTATTAATGCTTCGGATATTCAGATGTCCGATTAGTAAGGCATTAGAAGCAGTTGTTAGTGTAGGTGGGTTAAGGTGTGGAGTATTGTAGGTTGTGTCAGAGAGGTTATTAGATGGTCCTGGGTTAGGGTGGATGTCACCATCACATAGGATTGGTATTTGTAGTTCAAGTGATGGTTTACATGTAAAGTCGGTTAGATATTTGAGCTTCCTTATGTTAGGATTATTAAAGTTAATGTGTGTATGTCTATGGAATTTGGGTAATAAGTAGTTGGGGGTACTTATAATGTTAGAGTGAGTGTAAGTATGACTAGGATTCTGAAAAGCTGTTTGTCTGTGGCTGGTAGTAAAGTGGAAATAGTTAGTTCTTTCATAAGATGTAAGGAAATAACAAAAGGTTAAGCATAAAGAGTATATGTATAAGATTATTAGGTTATGTACCATAGTTTTAGATAAAAGAGACATATTGCTATGAGGATATTAAGTCCTAGGAGGTAGGGTGAAAGGTAGCTGTCAGGGATGGTGGGAAGTGATCAATTAGAATGTAGAGGGATGAGGTATAGTAATTAAAGAAAGGTGATAGATAAAGGAAGTTAGGAAGGGACAGGAAATGAGTTGCTGAAATAAGTAGTTAAAGGTGATAGGATGGT
This sequence comes from Protopterus annectens, assembly GCF_019279795.1. Lineage (NCBI taxonomy): Eukaryota > Metazoa > Chordata > Ceratodontiformes > Protopteridae > Protopterus > Protopterus annectens. The sequence continues at coordinate 59,773,715 of NC_056749.1, read as the reverse complement.
TTTTGGGAGGGGGTGTGGTTAGGGAAGTATAAGTGTAGGGACACTGGGGGTGGGTGGGATATGGGGGTAGGGTAGGGGAGCGGAGCGGGGCAGAACCAAATCAGTCGATTGTGTGGAGGCAATCAGCCCTTGCAGGCAGCTTATCGCTGAAGTGTACCAGGCAGATAAAGGAGCGCCTTAATGTAGGAGTTATAAGAGTAAATATAGGCAACAGTTTGCTGTAGAAAAGACAAGTTACCTATATTCTGTGACTCATAGATTGCAAAAATACTGTCCTACAGATCCACTTGGGTGCAAAATAAGGTGAAAAGCTCAGCAGATCTGTAAGTGGATCACAGTATTCTGCTGCCCTCTAGTGGCATAAGGGGTGAAAGACCAAAATTGTAGGGTACACAGGACAATCTACTTGGTGGGAAATAGGATGGCCTATGTAGGTTAGATAGGTAGGATCCGTGAGTGTGCTGGCTCAGTTCCAACAGGTCTAAGCAAATTTAAATAAAGTAGAGGGTACTTAAGACACATACATGAAATCAAATAGGTCTAACAGCAATGGCCAAGTTGGGAGTTATATATAGATGCTTCCAGGTGCTGAATGCTTTGTAATACTGCGTTGAGGTTTAGTTACTTGAGGGATATCCTACAGCAGTGGGGAACAACCAATTAGTAGGACATGGCTTCCAGGATGAAATCAAATAGGTCTAACAGCAATGGCCAAGTTGGGAGTTATATATAGATGCTTCCAGGTGCTGAATGCTTTGTAATACTGCATTGAGGCTTCAGAGAGGTTTAGTTACTTGAGGGATATCCTACAGCAGTGGGGAACAACCAATTAGTAGGACATGGCTTCCAGGATGAAATCAAATAGGTCTAACAGCAATGGCCAAGTTGGGAGTCATATATAGATGCTTCCAGGTGCTGAATGCTTTGTAATACTGCGTTGAGGCTTCAGAGAGGTTTAGTTACTTGAGGGATATCCTACAGCAGTGGGGAACAACCAATTAGTAGGACATGGCTTCCAGGGATCAGCACACCACGCGGACAGCTAACGGACGCTTACACCAGGGAGATGAACTTTTCAAATATAATAAAACAAAAAACGTTAAAACAGGGTTAAGCACTTTCGCAACACAAGTTTGCTTCTTTGGACCATTCAAAAATACAGCCAAGCACAATATTTATATAGTAGAAAAGATTGGATAAATATCCAATCAGAAACAACAAACAAATCATAAACCTTAACTTTGCATAACCAATGATCCTGGCTAACCTCCCAAACCAATCATAATGAAACTACAACATTTTGACCAATCATTGAATATTAAAATAGAACTGCCTATCAGAACACTATGTGAGCTTTGTTCTAATTGACCAAACCTATCTAAATTGTATAATCAAGCTGGTAGTAGCTTAGATGATCGAATAACATTGATTAAAAAAATAACATATTGATAAAACTACATAACATAAGCATGCTAAAAGCTTAGAATTTTGGCAACATATGCCTAACATAATCACAGGTCTACATTAAAATTATATATTTAACAGCATTAATTATTGTGCTTGGCTGTGTTTTTTGAATGGTCTGAAGAAGCACCTTGTGTTGCGAAAGTGCTTACTTCTGTTTTACCATTTTTTGTTTTATTAAAGTTTTTCGTCTCCTTGCAGTGTGGTGATGGATGTTATTAGTGTATAATATTTTTGTTTTACATCACTGGGTTGCTGTTATAGTGTTAATTTTCACTTGCATTCATTGAGCAGTTCAGTTTATATATAAGATGGCTGTACAATTAGACAAACAAACTGAAGGAGAAGTTGTAGTTATTGGAAGTTGATGAACATGATTGAGATATATAATAGAGTAAGAGAAACAGCAGCTTTTGAAATTCTCAAACAGAAACTGCTTTAGCTATAATGGGTGGTGAACAGTGGTAGCCTGTAATGACACAATACTTTTAATACTGAGTAAAAGATAAATACATTCTTTAATGAGTCATCAACTGGTTTTCTGCAAAACTGCGCAGTGCTGCTCAGTCAGAGGGGCATTACTGCAGTCAGTTTATATATTGCACTTACAATGGTTTCTAGAAAGGTCATACTTTTTCTGAGAAGAGGACATGAGTGGAGGACTATTTTCAAGTTGCGCTTTACCTGTAGTACATCCTACCATCACAGCACATGATGTATGACAGCTTACAGGCCAAGAAAGGAAGAGAGATATTTGTAGACTTTGTTTGATGTACTGGTCAAAGGCTAGGGACTCTGCTAACAACATATCAAGGTATATAAAGTTGGGCATGGGTTTTAGTCTCTGATCAGAAGAGTCACTATGGCCAGTGTGGTGGAATAAGCTTAAGCTATAACAACCTTTTTTTTTATATCAATAAATTTACATGTGGGTTTCAGTCTCCGATCAGAAGGGTCACTAATACCATTGGTTATAGCTTAAGCTTATTCCACCACACTAAAAGGTATTACATCACATCTGTATTCAAATGCCCTCATGTTTTCTGTCAGTAGACCAACATGGCATTTCTTCATTTTTTTCTACATCAGGAAAAAGGCTGTCTAGGCACTCACAGTAACACAAGTGCTCCCATCAGCTGTCAAGAAGTAGGAGTTGGGTCTATAATAAAAATCCTTTCCATCATCAGTTAGAAAAGGACAGCTTCTGCTACATGAAGGTGCTGCTGAGTAGTTCCTGGCCACAGGACAGTTAGTGCCCATTCTTAAAAACAGAGAGCATTTGCCTAGGGAACATGAAACCAGACATGCTGGCAGTTAGGATGAGGGTGGTACTCAGTGAACCAAAAAAATATCTGTGTGGTGGGGGAGAGGAATTCAAAGTCTCCTTCATGGTTGCCTGGATGACAGCCATCCAGAATGCTCTCAGCCTTGACACCCCATTAGAGAGTAAGTTCCCATGTGACAAACTTCCACTGGAAACAGGGATCCCTCCCATGAGCTGATGTGAGGTATAAATCATCTGAGGTGAGGCAGAGGAGAGAAATGATAGATTGGAGTTAATAGCTTGATAGTCAGCAACCATGAAGGCAAAAAGCCTGTAGAAAACCAAATGTAGTGAGCTCATCGTCAGGGTGAAGGGGTCACACAAGTGTGAAAGAGGCTGAAATGAATTGTGGTAGTACTCTAGTACTCCCGGGTGAAGTGTCGAACAGCATGATGGGGAAGAACCAATTCTGACCAATCAGAAGCTGTTAACAACTTGTTAGAAAACCAGTTTATTACTCCTTCACTAATACATGCACTGCACTGTATAAGGAGGTTATGGGAAGTTGGCAGCTACTTCAATAAAAGCCTTAGTTTACTCCAAGAAACAATGTGGTCCATAAAAACAGTTCATGTTAGGTGATCTCTGTACATATAAAATATGGAAGACCCTTGTTATACAAAGAAATTGACAGACTAGCGACCCTGATATCCTATTCTGACCATGTCAAACACTACGTTATGTTGCACTGCCTTTATGGCAGGACAGCATAGAATCACCCTGAACTAAGTGAGCATGTATCAGATTAACTCACAACAAATAAATGTGCCATTACAACACAGCTTTACTTGTTTACCATTAATAATTAACATTCAGAATCATAAAGGAAACAGACGTAAAATGGAAGCAGCTTCCTTAATGAAACACATTTCCATCTCATTTCTTCAAAAATAAACAAATAAACAATATATAAAAACAACAAAAATCAATTTACTATAAAAATAATAGCTAGTATAACGGTTGTGTGCGGAAATAATTTTAATCAGTTAAACTTCACTCCCATGGTCATAACTGTCATTTCCTAGTAAACTTTGCCATACTAGGTAGTATCCTAGAAGTTACAGATAATTTAACAAGTGTTGTCCCAGACAGTGGCTGAAAAGGATCCAAGACCAAAGAACTTATTCAGTAAAGAAACATTAAATAAATAAATGGAAAAATTAATCTCATCAGTTAAATTCCATGGAGTTGTTATGCTGGTTCTTCCTGTTCAGAATCCATGTTAGTATCCAAACACAAAATCAGATTTATACATAGGCATTCACAGGCTTGGGGTTGGAACAGGTTTTCAAGGATCATTCCTATAGGTTGGTGTACAGAGAGTAATCTAAAGTTGGAAGTTGATTTAGGAGAGACAATTTTGGGAAGCAGTTTTAAAATGACATTTTCTATGTATCAAAATATGTTTAGAGACTGGTCAAAATCTGGGTGTTGATCTAGGAGTAGCAGTTTTGGGGAGCAGACAAAAATGGTATTTTGCCAAATATGTTTTGAATGATGGAAATGTTATAAGTGTGATGGAGAGGCAGCAGGAAATAATCTTTAAGTGAGCTTGATAAACTGGGATCAGACACCAGTGGAACAATGTTTTTTTTTTCCAAAATCTCTTTATTTCAATTTTCTTTTTTTCCAAATAATAACAACAATACAATAACTCAAAAACACAAATAAAAAATACAAATACCTGTCTAAAGAAAACAGACAACAATCTTGTTTCAAGAAAATTATACACACACACATTATATATATATATACAATATATACACTAGAAGTCACTACATCGTCAAGTAGAGTATGAGAATTCTTATGTTCATTTGGTCTCATAAGGGATAGTGGAATGGGGATAGTCTACATAGAAAGTAAAGAGAAACTCAACCATTTATTGTATGGTTAGGGAAAATATCTAGATACACATATACTAAGAGAAGGGGAAGATGCAAGAAAACTGGTTATACTACATTTCATTTCTTATTAAAAGGTTAGCTTTCCATGTCAATTTGTGGCCAAATTTTATTTGTCAAGAATTATATCTAGTAAGTAACCCCAATATTTTTGGTAATAGCATTTGTTTTTTTGTTTTTGAATAAACTAATTTGTGAGATGAGATATATTTGATAGCAAGATTGCTAAAATTTTCCCATGTAATTGGTGACATGAACTTCCAACTCTTTGTAATAAAGAATTGAATAAGGGCACACATCATAATAAAGACATGTTTTAATATTTTTGGAAGTTGATTGATGTTAATGTGCAATATAGCTGTCTCCCATGTAAGGGTTGATTTTTCATATCCCATCTTCTCTAATCTTACTCTCAAGGAACACCATAAGTTGTGTATCTTAGTACAGTTCCACATGACATGCAAAATATCAGCTGTTTGATCTGGACAATGGGGACATATAGGCAAAAAGTTAGGATTGAATTTATTTAATTTAGATAAGGTATAGTATAGATTGTTATTTATCATAATTTGTGTATATAACAGCTTCTTGAAAGGAATGAATTTGATTGTATTTTCAATGGCTAGTTTCTTATTTTCTTCAGTCAGTGATTGATTTTTCATTTGCCAATAGTTTGAAAATAATAAAGAATTCTGATGTTTTGCGCTCATTACAATTTTATAAGTCCTAGAAATTGTTTTCCCTTTAATCGCAAGATTTTCAAGTATTAATTTAACTAAATTTATGTTCTGTAAGTCAGTGTGCATTTGTGAGCATTTAGCATTTATAAGATGGTGAAGTTGGTTAAGGATAATACTACATTTGTTAGGAAGTTTGAGTTGAAGTCTCATTTGCCCCGTGTTAGTGTCTTTCCATTGGTATATATCCCATATTGTGTAGTCTTTTATCAAGGGGTAGTTTGTTAGATTTATGGGTTTTATTTATTAGTAGATTACGATTTAGGTGTAATGGTTGTATAAGGGCAAAAGCGTCAGCTAATTGCAATGATTTAAATAGTTTCTGTGTTGTAAGAATCATGTTTTTAATTAGTGGGTGTAGATTCTTCGTGTATATGCTAGTCTGGTTTAAATTCAAGAATAGTAGGGATTTGATATTATAGCCAAGGGATTTCAACTGTTCATACCAGATTTTGGTCCACTGTGGTGACTAAGTATTTATATATGAGTCATAGTTTATTATTTGTATTAGTCTGTAGACAGTAATTATACTATAGTAAAGCTTAAAATCAGGCAACCCCAATCCCCCTTATCTTTGGCGAGTACAAGTTTTCCATATTTAATTCCGGTAGATTTGGGATATCATAAGACTCTTGATATAGCTTTTTCCATGGCAAGGAAGAAGTTTTGGGGAATATTTGAAAAAGTAGCATTTAATTGAAAGAGTATTCTTGGTAGAAAATTTGTCTTGACAACACTAGCTTTTGACAGTAGAGACATATTGATGTTCTTCCATCTATCAATATTGTTGTGAATACTAATCCATATATTTAGTAGGTTATTGTTTATAATATCTTTGAAGTCTGAAGTAAATAGTATTCTTAGATATTTTATCTGATAGTTTATTTTGATCTCACTCATGGGAAAGTACAATTCTTTATGACTTATAGGACTTAGGGGAAATATGTGTGACTTGTTTAAATTTAAGTTATAGCTTGAAACTAGAGAGAACTCATCAATAGCTTTAAGTATTTTTGGGAGGTCAGTAGTGGGGAGTTGGAAGTATATATTTAAGTCATAAGCAAAGGCCAAGTATATAAGATTTGTATTGCGGATTCTGGGAATATGATGAAAGTTTTTTTTTATGAAATAAACAGAAGGAGGGGTTCTAGATAAAGATTAAATAGGTATGGAGAAAGAGGACATCCTTGCCTTGTACCATTGGATAAGAGTATAGGGTTAGTTATATGTTTGTTTACCTGTATAGTGGTAGAAGCTTTCTGATACAGAACCTGGATCATTTTAATGAATTCTTGAGGAAAACCATATAAAGACAGTATATTAAAGAGACAGTGTAAGTTTACTCTATCAAAAGCTTTGGTTGCATCTACTGTAAGGGCATATCTGGGGCATTTATCACTATTAAGTAGTCTTACAATGGTATCTAAGAGGAGGGTGTTGTCACTTGTTTGTCTGTTTGTCATAAAGCCCATTTGTTGTTGGGAAATAATAGAAGAGGGTATATACTTAAGTCTATTTGCTATAACATGGGCTAATATCTTAAGATCGGTGTTTATGAGGGCTATTGGTCTATAATTTGCTGGATATGTTGGATCAGAATGCAGTTTAGGAATCAATACACTCTTGGAGTTATTTAAGTATTTGTCTGTTATACCATATTTTATTATATAGTTCAAAACTTTTAATAAAACTTTGGAGATAGGTTCCATGAATAGCTTATAAAAATCAGATGTGTATCCATCAGGCCCAGGGGATTTACCTAGTTTTAGTTTGTTTATTGCAGCTTTTATCTCTTTTAATTATAACAGTGATTTTAAGAGTTTCCTTTGATCTTCTGTAATTTGTGGAAAGTGTATATTATGTATAAAATCCTCAAATCTGTCTGTAGATGGTGATAAGGGTATATTGTATAATTTCTTATAAATATCTTCAAAAGTGTTGACTATACCTTGGTCTTTATATTTCACCTGTTCTTCATATTTTATTTATTTGATCCTAGGAGGTCCACTTTTATGTTAATTAGTCTAGCTAGGAATTTTGATGGTGTTTGAGCCCATTCCGAGTATTGATATATTGACCTTAATTCTAAGAAGGAGATATTTTCTAAATAGTGTTTGTGTAATTGTTTTTGCCAATCAATTATTTATTCCTCAAGTTCTTTAGAATATTTTTTCTGAAGTTCTAATTCAGCAGTGTTTATTTGATACTCTAGTTCATTCTTAAGAGTGTTAAATATATTTTTGAGCCATGCAGATTTTTGAATAATAATACCCCTGATGACCACCTTGGTAGCCACCCATTGTATGTCATATGGAATTTGAGTGGATATAAAATAATTTTGGAGATGGGCTAGGACTTTCTGAATTTCTTGTGTTGTTTCTTGGTTTTGTATAATTTTAGGATTTAATGTCCAGGTATTGAGATAGGAAATATTTTGTTTATGGTCTTAAAAGTTTATTAAAAGTCTAATTTTGGAATGATTTGAAAGAGTTCTAGGTGATACAGCATAATTTAATTTGTTAGAAAGGAAAGCAAGGGAAATTAGAAAAGCATCTATACTGGACCAAGTTTTATGAGTGGCTGAAAAGAAAGTGAATCTTGATATTGTTTTATCATATTGAAATTTAATATAAGGGTCAACTAGTTCAAATGTATTTTGTAATTCTTCAAGTGCTGTAGTGGTAGATTGTGACTGTCTGTTTTTATTATGCGATCTATCCTTATCTAGATTTAGTAAAGCATTCCAGTCCCCACCTACAATAAACAGATGATTTGGGTATTTAGCTAATATATTAAAGATTTCATAAATGAAGAGCTGTTGATTTGAGCAGGGGCTATATATATTAAGAAAGAGTAATGGTTTGCTCAAAGTATGATATTCAGTAGTAAGTAATACCCATTTTCCCTTTGAGTCAGCTTCATAGGAAGTAACCTCTCCTTGGAAGGATTTATTTACTATAATGGCCACTCCCCCGGACAAATAACTATAATTTGCAGCAACTATTGTTTTAACCCATTTTCTTTTCCTTTCCCTAATCCAAAGTTGGTCATCTAAGTGAGTTTCTTGCAAGAAAGTTATATCAGCCTTAGTTTGGTATGTGAGGTGCATGATTAAATTTCTTTTCTTTTTATCTACCATCCCTTTAACATTCCAAGAGTCTATGGTTATCATTTTTTATTAATATTGTTGAAGTTTCTCATTAGTTGATACTCAAAAATGCAGTTATAAACTTTGTCTGTTAGTATATTTATCTTAAGAATAAATGTTGTGACTTCTATACTCCTAAACTCTAAATAGGTGCCTAACCACCCATCCCTCTGTATTAGTAAATGTGCATGAGTTAAGAAACTAAAAGAAACTATTATTTTTAGCAACAAGGAGTAAATATTTAGCAGAGGGATGTCAATAATACCCATACTGTTCCAAATGCAAACAGTCATCAGCTAACAGACTGTGCCCATTCCGCTCCTTTTGTTATTTATGTGCTACATATTCAATTTCACACTTCTTAAAATAGTATGTTAATTGTACCCTTATATATTATATAGAGAGAAAGATAAAAGTAGCTTTTATAAAATGTTATGTAGTAACAGCAACATATTATAATTCTTAATATTTCAAGAGTTATTAAAGAGTTTACAAAACAATATTTTCAAAAAACAAGTACAATATATGAACATTTAAAGAAGGCAGCACTTTAAAATTCAACATTTGCATTATTTTTGCTAACAGCAACTAATTGTGGTTCTTTAAAATGTATTGGAAACTTCATTTAACACTGCACGCACAAGCCATACAAGCAGATCATTGTGAACTCATATATTATTCATTAATCAGTGCCATCTACTGGACAAACAGGGGAAGAGAAAAAAAAAGAGAAAATTTTTTTTGTACCTTGCTCATAGACATTTAAAAGTAATCCAGTGGTTATGCCAATAGAATAATGATTATACATTTTAAACATTTAAAGAAGGCAGCACATTAAAATTCAACATTTGCCTTGTTCTTGTTAACAACAACTAACTGTGGTTCTTTAAAATGTACTGGAAACTAAATTTAACACTGCACTGGCAAAAGCCATACCAGCACATCATTGTGAACTCCTATTAATAATTAACCAGTGCCATCTACTGAACAAACAGAGGGAAAAAAAGGAGAAATGTTTCTGTACCTTGCTCATAGACACTTAAAAGCAACTCAATGATTATGCCAGTAGAATAATGATTATACATTTTAACTGAAACTACTAATGTCTATTATTTACACTACTTAAACTATTATATCAAAGGTTACATCCCATTTTTAAATGTAGTTTAACACTCCTTTTTTTGTAAGCTGTAAATGCACTTTAAAGCCATTTCTTTATGCAGTCAGTGTTAAGTAGCTTTCCAGCCTTTAAATGTAGAAGGCAGTTATTAAAAGACAGTACCTTAAGTATTACAATGTAGCAAAAATGTTTTCTTTACAGGCAGATAAGCAGAGTTATTTAGAACACATTCCACATCCTTTTGTGTGGTTTCCCATACGAGTGGTATATTCTTCTGTCCTGTGGTTCTTTGGAGCTGTAGCACTTGTTTAGCCTTCCAAATGTTTTTGGATCAAAAGATATGAAAAGAGTTGTCTTAGGCAGGATTTACTTTGAAGAGATGCAGAAAGGTGGATTTTGCCTGGTCAGGTGTTTCCAGGGATATTTTTTCTTCTTTGTAATAAAATGTTAAAGTTGCAGGATATTTAATTTGGAAACAAATCTTATTTTCAATGAGGTAAGTGCAGTATTTACTGAGTTTCTGTCGATTTTGTTTAATTTCTAAAGGAAGATCTTGAGTAATCGTAATTTTATGTGCTCTCCATGTAACATTCTTTTTAACTTTATAAGCTGACTGTATCTGATGAACATGTGCTCAATTAAGCAGTCTGTTGTAGAGTTGTCTTGGAAGATCACTTGTTTGTGTACGCTTTATAGCTCTTTGGGCTCTTTCAATCACTATCTCATCCAGGAGATCTTTATTAGTCAGTAGAGAGCTTAGTATTTCTTTTATTATTGGAATACGTTGTGGATTATCAAAGCTCTCTGGAATACCTCTTATGATAAAATTGTTTCTCCGACTTCTATCTTCCAAGTCTAGCATTTTTTGCTGTAATTCTTTAATTATGGTGTCATTGGTTTGTGCTTTTTTGTTGTAGTTCATTTATTTTTAGTTCACTGTCCATAACTTTAGCTTCATTTTGTTCTAGCCTAAGCACAAGTTGGTCTAGAGTAGAGCCAAATGTAGTTAGCTTATGAGAGAAACCCTGCACTTCTGTTAGTAAAGGTTGTAAAGCAGTTTTCAGATCCTCCAGTGTTAAAGGTTGTTCCTGTTTTAATCTTTGACACATTTTACCAGCTTCTTGTTGTTGCTTGTTAATTTTTTGCCTTTTAGCAGTGGTTTCTTTCTCAGGAGTAGTAATTGCAGACAGTTTGCTTTTTGTGATTACAGTTTCCATCCAATCTGGCTGGTTCTCCATTAATCTTGTATAGTTAGATTCCTAGTAGTAGTGCAGAATTTTAAATGTGAAGTCTTGTTATGAAAGTTATTTTTCTTCTTACTTTCCTCTTATTAGGCCTGTTGGTCTTGAAGAATCCACACCATGAGGTTCAGGGCTCAGTTTCCAACAAGTAATTATTTTTGCTTCAGAATGAGAGAATTTTTGAAAAATAAAGATGAAACAAGTAAGTACTCATATTTCTGCTTTACTCCATTGATGTTTGGTATAGTTTTCCCAAGCGATGCGCTGGTTTGAAGTCAGATTATAGTATAGGAATGCAGGAGCTGCACTGTCAGTGTGCTTACAGGCTGTCCACCATTTTGGAATCCACCAGTGGAACAATGTTAAGCTGACTGGCTAGCTTAAAGGTCATAATTTACCAGGAGCACATACTGAGGTTGATTTGAAACAGAAGAGAGATTGCCATGAGACTGCCGAAGCTTCAGCAGGGGGTTCAGGGTTATTGTAGAAGGATGAGTCTTTGGTAGCTATAAGAGTTATACCAGAACACATTCTGGTAAGGCAGTACTGTTTATATTATAAAATTCTGCTGCCATCTACACTGCATAATTTTTCACTAAGTTTAGTTCTTTCCAGAAATTTCTCAGTCTGTTAATAACAGGAGCTTGTACGTTACAGTAAAAGGTTGGGGTATAGCTGCCAGCTTCTTTTTAAGTTACACTCTTAGGAATACAGATTTCTATATGAATTGCTAGGTCTTAATTTGCTTTCCATTCTAGCCCAGCTTTGTTCCTCAGTTTGAGAACTGCACAGAATCCATAACTGGCATCGGATTACCTTGGGCCTTTTTCAGCCTGATAACAAGGGAGTAGAAGTTGATTTCAAGATCCCTAAACAGATCTGAGACTTCAGTATTAAAATCACTGGCCATATATACTGGTGGCCAGTCAATTAACAAAAGGTTATTGTTTATTTATCTTGTTTCTTCTTGGGATTTATATCTAAAGGATATAAGGGATATTAAACATGATCCAAGGAAAGGATACTGCAAAGCAGTCAAATGGTGTGGACGAAGGATTATGAACAGTAAAATTCTGTGATGTTTATTTGTGATTAGAAGGTCTAGCGAAAGATGTGAAGGCAGCATACGGGTCTGGATGGATGGTGTCAAGAAGGAGAGCAAAGACAGACACCTGGATGCAGAAGGAAAAAGAGGAAAATGAACTGACTGTTTTAATAGAGCATAATACACTAGGATCATGAGCTGCTTCAGAGAACCATCTGGAATCTGTCCAGTGTGCAAGCAAATCTCCCACTGAAGATGTTTAACAGATTGTTAGCCACTTGAGAAGTGCCTAAGGACAGGAAGACCAAAACAAAAGTACTCTTGTTATGTTGGGAGAAGTGGAAAGAATCTATTCGGTTCAGAGGTTCATAGATATGTACTAGGCCAATGGCCCTGGAGCCTTACACAGAAGTGCCCTGACATCTTGCCACCCTTAGTTCCCAATGCCTCTGTCGAGTAGAGCCATTGGAGTGATCCCCAGGGTGAACTTTCTATTTCCCATCCACTCATCAAGATTTCTCTTGAAAAGGGCCAGTAAGGTGCTCTGCTTGACATGTATAGGAAGTCTATTCCAGAGCATGGGTAGTCTCTGGGTTATGAACCTGTCCCTCCAGCATGTTCTGTTGGTTGTGGTAATGAGGTTGAGGTCCCTGGAGCATGTGGTGCGGAGGGACTGACATTTCTTTAGGTGTAATATTTGTAATAGGGCTGGGTCAGACATGGCTTTATAAGTCAAGCAGAGATTGCCTCAATGGATGATTGTAACTACAGGCCTGTTAGGCTACAACCAGTGCCAGGGAAATGCACGGAGAGAATCATGAAGGGAAGGCGTGCTGCTACAACCAGTGCCAGGGAATGCATGGAGAGAATCATGAAGGGAAGGCGTGCTGCTACAACCAGTGCCAGGGAAATGCATGGAGAGAATCATGAAGGGAAGGCGTGCTGCTACAACCAGTGCCAGGGAAATGCATGGAGAGAATCATGAAGGGAAGGCGTGCTGCTTCAACCAGTGCCAGGGAATGCATGGAGAGAATCATGAAGGGAAGGCGTGCTGCTACAACCAGTGCCAGGGAATGCATGGAGAGAATCATGAAGGGAAGGCGTGCTGCTACAACCAGTGCCAGGGAATGCACGGAGAGAATCATGAAGGGAAGGCGTGCTGCTTCAACCAGTGCCAGGGAATGCATGGAGAGAATCATGAAGGGAAGGCGTGCTGCTACAACCAGTGCCAGGGAATGCATGGAGAGAATCATGAAGGGAAGGCATGCTGCTACAACCAGTGCCAGGGAATGCACGGAGAGAATCATGAAGGGAAGGCGTGCTGCTACAACCAGTGCCAGGGAATGCACGGAGAGAATCATGAAGGGAAGGCGTGCTGCTACAACCAGTGCCAGGGAAATGCATGGAGAGAATCATGAAGGGAAGGCGTGCTGCTACAACCAGTGCCAGGGAATGCATGGAGAGAATCATGAAAGGAAGGCGTGCTGCTACAACCAGTGCCAGAGAAATGCATGGAGAGAATCATGAAGGGAAGGCATGCTGCTACAACCAGTGCCAGGGAATGCACGGAGAGAATCATGAAGGGAAGGCGTGCTGCTCCAACCAGTGCCAGGGAAATGCATGGAGAGAATCATGAAGGGAAGGCGTGCTGCTACAACCAGTGCCAGGGAATGCACGGAGAGAATCATGAAGGGAAGGCATGCTGCTACAACCAGTGCCAGGGAATGCATGGAGAGAATCATGAAGGGAAGGTGTGCTGCTCCAACCAGTGCCAGGGAATGCATGGAGAGAATCATGAAAGGAAGGCGTGCTGCTACAACCAGTGCCAGAGAAATGCATGGAGAGAATCATGAAGGGAAGGCGTGCTGCTACAACCAGTGCCAGGGAATGCACGGAGAGAATCATGAAGGGAAGGCGTGCTGCTCCAACCAGTGCCAGGGAAATGCATGGAGAGAATCATGAAGGGAAGGCGTGCTGCTACAACCAGTGCCAGGGAATGCACGGAGAGAATCATGAAGGGAAGGCGTGCTGCTACAACCAGTGCCAGGGAATGCATGGAGAGAATCATGAAGGGAAGGCGTGCTGCTACAACCAGTGCCAGGGAATGCATGGAGAGAATCATGAAGGGAAGGCGTGCTGCTACAACCAGTGCCAGGGAAATGCATGGAGAGAATCATGAAGGGAAGGCGTGCTGCTACAACCAGTGCCAGGGAAATGCATGGAGAGAATCATGAAGGGAAGGCGTGCTGCTCCAACCAGTGCCAGGGAAATGCATGGAGAGAATCATGAAGGGAAGGCGTGCTGCTACAACCAGTGCCAGGGAAATGCATGGAGAGAATCATGAAGGGAAGGCGTGCTGCTACAACCAGTGCCAGGGAATGCATGGAGAGAATCATGAAGGGAAGGTGTGCTGCTACAACCAGTGCCAGGGAATGCATGGAGAGAATCATGAAGGGAAGGCGTGCTGCTACAACCAGTGCCAGGGAAATGCATGGAGAGAATCATGAAGGGAAGGCGTGCTGCTCCAACCAGTGCCAGGGAATGCATGGAGAGAATCATGAAGGGAAGGCGTGCTGCTACAACCAGTGCCAGGGAATGCATGGAGAGAATCATGAAGGGAAGGCGTGCTGCTCCAACCAGTGCCAGGGAATGCATGGAGAGAATCATGAAGGGAAGGCGTGCTGCTACAACCAGTGCCAGGGAAATGCATGGAGAGAATCATGAAGGGAAGGCGTGCTGCTACAACCAGTGCCAGGGAATGCATGGAGAGAATCATGAAGGGAAGGCGTGCTGCTACAACCAGTGCCAGGGAATGCATGGAGAGAATCATGAAGGGAAGGCGTGCTGCTACAACCAGTGCCAGGGAATGCATGGAGAGAATCATGAAGGGAAGGCGTGCTGCTACAACCAGTGCCAGGGAAATGCATGGAGGGAATCATGAAGGGAAGGCGTGCTGCTACAACCAGTGCCAGGGAAATGCATGGAGAGAATCATGAAGGGAAGGCGTGCTGCTACAACCAGTGCCAGGGAATGCACGGAGAGAATCATGAAGGGAAGGCGTGCTGCTACAACCAGTGCCAGGGAAATGCATGGAGAGAATCATGAAGGGAAGGCGTGCTGCTACAACCAGTGCTAGGGAAATGCATGGAGAGAATCATGAAGGGAAGGCGTGCTGCTACAACCAGTGCCAGGGAAATGCATGGAGAGAATCATGAAGGGAAGGCGTGCTGCTACAACCAGTGCTAGGGAAATGCATGGAGAGAATCATGAAGGGAAGGCGTGCTGCTACAACCAGTGCTAGGGAAATGCACGGAGAGAATCATGAAGGGAAGGCGTGCTGCTACAACCAGTGCCAGGGAATGCATGGAGAGAATCATGAAGGGAAGGCGTGCTGCTACAACCAGTGCCAGGGAAATGCATGGAGAGAATCATGAAGGGAAGGCGTGCTGCTACAACCAGTGTCAGGGAATGCATGGAGAGAATCATGAAGGGAAGGCGTGCTGCTACAACCAGTGCCAGGGAAATGCATGGAGAGAATCATGAAGGGAAGGCGTGCTGCTACAACCAGTGCCAGGGAAATGCATGGAGAGAATCATGAAGGGAAGGCGTGCTGCTACAACCAGTGCCAGGGAAATGCATGGAGAGAATCATGAAGGGAAGGCGTGCTGCTACAACCAGTGCCAGGGAATGCATGGAGAGAATCATGAAGGGAAGGCGTGCTGCTACAACCAGTGCCAGGGAATGCATGGAGAGAATCATGAAGGGAAGGCGTGCTGCTACAACCAGTGCCAGGGAATGCATGGAGAGAATCATGAAGGGAAGGCGTGCTGCTACAACCAGTGCCAGGGAATGCATGGAGAGAATCATGAAGGGAAGCTGCTTTCCAACAGGATCAGACAATTACCAGTACAGATTCATGGTCATGAGGAGCTCCCAGATGGAGCTGATCCAACATGAGCCAAACAGTTATACTAAATGTGGTATAGCTTTCCTTATTGTCACAGTAATATCAGCACTAATGAACTTACTTTCAACCAGTACCATCACAGCATGAAAAAAAAGACAAACCTCGACTGACTAACTGTAATCTTCAGTGATCAAAACTCAAAAATGTTACAAGGGAGAGGGCAAAAACGTAAGGAAAAGTTAGAAACATTCTGCATAATCAGCTGCTCCAGTGTATTAAATTATTTCCTACATAAACTAACAAACTGCATTTTACTCTTTGTGATTTGTCTAATCATGTACATCATAAGCTCTGTTTTGCATTTTGATTGCATACTATTTCATTATTCAATTTTTAAAAAAATTATGCTTTCCTCACTGAGCCTGTCCTGCAAATGGGCTATACCTAGCAAGACTTTGCAGGTTACAAGATATAAAGACACTGCAGCTGTCTTACTACTGTGTTTTTAAAATAAACATTTAGTAAAGCTAAAGCCCCGTGAAATATAATCAAAGTGGCCTGACACATTGTCCTGATGTTGTTCACGTACCATCATCAGAATAAGGAGGCGACAAATCATTTCAGATGCAGTTCTTTACATTTTCAGAAAACAACACCAGCTTTAAAAACACACAGTAAACTATAAATCTACAACTCTAAAACTCTTTTGAGATTCCTTTGGGCTGCCTAATCTTTCAGGGTGCATTAGTTTAAAAAATGAAAATGCACTTTGCCTTCAAATTTTATTTCTTAGCACAAACATAGAAAATTTAATTTGAATTTAAATACTAGAAACAAACAAACAAAAAAAAGCTCGGTCACAGGTGTGTGCTATTATGAGAGAAGAAAACAGTGGTCTTTATGCAAGATGGTGTGATTGGTTTGATTGACTTGTATGATTGGTGTGATTGGTGTGATTGGTGTTATTGATATGAATGACTGGTGTGATAGATTGGTGTGACTAGTATGATTGGTGTGGTTGGTGTGATTGATTGGTGTGATTGCTATTATCGGTTTGAATGATTGGTGTGATTGACTGGTGTGACAGGTATGATTGGTGTGATTGGTACTATTGGTGTGATTGATTGGTGTGACTGGTGTGATTTTTGTGATTGGCGTGGTTGGTGTGATTGATTGGTGTGATTGGTGTGATTGATTTGATGTGACTGATATGATTGGTGTGATTGGTATGTTTGGTGTGATTGATTGGTGTCATTGATTTGATGTGACTGGTATTATTGGTGTGATTGGTGTTACTGGTGTGATTGGTGTGGTTGGTGTGATTGGTTTGATTTATGTGATTGGCGTGGTTGGTGTGATTGATTGGTGTGATTAGTGTGATTGATTTGATGTGATTGGTATGACTGGTGTGACTGGTGTGTTTGGTGTGATTGATTGGTGTGATTGGTGTGTTTGATTTGTGTGACTGATTTGGTGTAACTGGTACGACTGGTGTGATTGGTGTGACTGATTTGGTGTGAATGGTATGATTAGTATGATTGGTGTGGTTGGTGTGATTTATTGGTGAGATTGGTGTATTGGTATGAATGATTGGTGTGATTGATGTGATTGACTGGTGTGATTGGTGTGATTGACTGATGTGATTGGTGTGAGTGGTGTGACTGGTATGACTGGTGTGATTGGTGTGTTTGATTGGTGTGACTAGTATGATTGGTGTGACTGACTGGTGTGATGGGTGTGTGCTGATCAGCAGTTCTAATCATTTGTTCCATGGAAATAGGCAGAGTTTATGGGCGGCCATGGTGGTTTAGTGGTTAGCATTGCTGCCTCACAGCAAGAGGTTCCTCGGTTCGATCCTTAGCTGAGGTGCCTTCTGTGCGGAGTCTGCATGTCCTCCCTGTGGTTGTGTGGGTTTCCTCTGGGTGCTCCAGTGTCCTCCCACATCCCAAAGACATGCTGTAGGTGGATTGGACACTCTAAATTAGCCCTAGGCATGAGTGCGTGCATGTGTGTGCCTTCTGTGGAAGACTGGGCGCCGGGCTGGCAACTCGACACCGTAAAACTCCACTGCAAATCATGAGCAGACAGGTGATTCTCTGTGGTGACCCCTAACTGGGAAAAGCTGAAAGAAGAGGAAGAAATAGACAAGAGTTTCTAGCAGCTTACTTTGACTAAGTTAAAACCATGCTGCTGAACTGTGCAATAGCAACTACATGAATGCATTTATTTTTATTTCACTTTGTTTACCACAGTAGAGCACTGATTAAATCTGACTATTTGCAGGCACAGCTTGGGTTACATACCTAATAACAACAGTAAAGTAAAAATATAGGTATAACTAAAGTATACAGTACAGTGCCATAACATATATATATATATATATATATATATATATATATATATATATATATATATATATATATACATATATATATATATATATATATATATATAAAAGCACTTTACTATCTCGAAATACTGAAATCTTGAATTTCAGTATCTCGAGATGAAAGTGTAGAAAGTGCAGTTGAGCAAAACTGCACTTGATCAAATTCTTAGTGTAGAATTTGCAGTTGTAGTGGTGCACTAAGTGGGATTTGCTGTGTTCGTAAGGTGCGGTGTGCTGTGGGATATGGTTTGCCTGCCATTGTGTGGATTTATCTAGAGATTCAGGTAGGTTTTGGGTAGGGATTTGAGTGTATGTGAGTGTGTTGGGAAGTTTTTGGTGTATGCTACGGTAGGTAAGAGTGTGAGTGTTGAGAGTGGTGGTGTTTGTATGTATGTGATGTGTGTTTGTGCAAGGGGAATATAGAGTATGCAGTGGTGGATTTAATGTCTTTTTCTTTTTAGTGTGACCTCAGAGTTAGTATATATAAGTAGTGGGGGTGTAGAGGGCACAGCACCCCTCATGGGAGGTGCAGGGAGGCTTGCCCCCCTGCTTATATGTAGGGTAAGTGTGTGTATTTGTGTTGTTGTGTTTGTGTGTGTTTTGTTGGTTTGTTGTAGTGTGGAGAGGAAGGTGTATGTATGTTTGTGTGGTGGAGGGTGTATTTAAAAGTCGCGATTTTGAATTTCGTGCTTTTTGGGTTTCGGTATTGTCAATATTCGGCTTTATAGTCTTGGGATACTGAAATTCGAGATTTCAGCATTTCAGTATTTCGAGATTATAAAGTGAATCCATATATATATATATATATATATATATATATATATATATATATATGCATATTTACACAAAGTTTAAAAATAAGTAGGATCAGGAGTATATGGCTTCCCAACTTTAGATCGAACCATGATACTTCGATCTAAAGTTAATCATATAAACAGTGCTGAACGTTAATATAGGTGAATATTGAAAATATCAACAAACTCTAAACATCAAAGCGCAGCAAAAACATGTATTGACAGCAGCACCTGCCACAGGGCAGTGCACTGAAAGTCTGCCACCAATACTATGACATACACATACACACCACATAACTAACTAAATAAATAAATAAAATGTGTCTGGTCTAACACATACAACAAACATTCAAACATTAAACAATCACTACATAAATAAACCATTTTTTTTTATTTCTTGGTTGTTATTAATTCATAATAAATCCAGCTCCATGATTTTTATACCATTGGTACTCTTTTGAAGCTTTATTTGCTGATTATAGCCTGGCTATATGGTGGCATCCCCATTACAGTATGTGAGTCTGGTGTTTGTGTTTCTGAACTTTTTAAAGTTCTGTCTATACATGGTGCAGAATTCAGACATGCAACGGCAGCATACAGGCACACAAAAAAAATCAGTAATGCCATCATTGTCACAGCTCACTGGAAGGGATAACAGAAAACTCTGCTACTACTTGCTGTGAGGGGAAAGATTAATTTGCTTTTGATTGCTTGTATTTTGTATTACTTTATTGCCTTCTTCTATTTTGTATACTGTGATTTGTTTTCTTTACACTGTTTTACTTGTATTCTGCTGTTAATTATTTATTGAAACTAGGAAAGAGACCACAGCTGTGTCTCTTGTGAGTCACGCAGAAATCACTCCCCTTCAACTATTTAAATTTATTGGCCATCCCACTGTATTCCATAGTACCAGAATACAAAAGTGCCCACCACCTTTCAAACTATCTTGCTCTTTTAAAATAAGTGGCTATCCACTTAGACAGCTAAAACGTAAGTTACCCCCTCTTTCATATCTAACTGCTTAGTGCACAATGCAGTGCTTAGGATATTAACCATTTTTCCATCTTACCTTTAAAATTTGCAACAGCTATTGCAAGACCACCAGTTATTGGAGAGCCCACATTCTGCATCTCAGTACTCATCTTCAAATTAGTGCTTCTGTTTAACCTGGTGAGAGAAGGAGCACATGAACACTAGAGACTGCTGATCACCAGAAAGTCTAATAACTGCTGCATATGTGACAGCTTGGACTTTGCACTTAATGTCTGCTCCTGGTAAGAGAAGGGGCAGAGTGCATTGATTCCTGATTTTTTCTGGTTAGGCAGTGAGTGTCTATTCTTGACTTTCCTTATTGGTCTGGTTGCTATTCAAGGCCTCTACCATGAAAAGGCTAAAACAAGCTTACAGACCCTGACATCATCTGAGCTGTGGCCTGCTTCTCATCTTGGGAGTAGTGCTAATGTTTTGCTTCTGGTAACAGAAGAAGCAAAGGAGCATTGTATCCCAGGCCATACCTCTCAACTGTACAGATTTTCGCAGAAAGTCCAGATTTTTGCCTCATATTTTTGATCCATTGTTTCATAAAATTGTGGTTTTCTGGCAAATTAGCTGCAAATCATTAAAGACTGAAGTTGGAAAATAATGACAGATATTTGAGTTTTAGACTTCATACCCTTCAGAAAATTCATGCTAATGCAAAATCTGTTATTCTATTACCTTTCTAAGTTTGTAAGAGCATTATTTAAAAATTGTCCCTCTTTTTGAGCCTTTGCCTCACTTTTATTTATGGCTTTGGCCAGATTTATTGCTCTAAGAGGTTGAGAGGTATGATCCCAGCAGAGTGAAACTGTGGTGAGATTAGCACTACTAGTAGCCGAGCAGTAGCCATTCACACAACTGACCTTTTTTCATCATTCTTGACAAGTTAATTCTTTGTTTTCAGTCAGTACTACTTGATTTGTTTCTAACTTCAGAATATCTATTTAAATGCGTCATTCTTAAATTTTCAGGATCTACTTATTAGTTTCCCCTCAAGTGATTGGCAGTGCCCTGTATAGACACAGATACCATGAGTGACATTTTTCTTGTAAAAGCATGACTGAAATTTTGTCAATACCCAGTTGCACACAGGACTAGTTTGCAGTGACAAGCACTGTTGACAGAGCTGCAAACTGGATACTCCTGATATTGCTTTATATTCTCACTCCAACTGTCTAATCAATAAAAAGGGTCTGTTGCCTTGGTATGAACTTTCCCACTATCTCTGTTACCAGCTTGGTGGTTATGGGCATCCTGAGGCAATATAGAAATTACCTCATGTTTATGGACAACCAGTTAATTCTCAAACAAACTGATATGGTATGTGAGAGATGTATTAACACAATGTCACTGGAGGCAAAGCTCTCACATAAAAGTACTCCTAATGTCAATAGGGTTGTCAGTAGTACAAACGCTGCACCCATCACACACAAGTCAAAGCAGACATATAGATCCACAAATGCTGAGGCAGTTAAATGTAACTTTCCTAAACCCCAAAGACCTCCTAGGAAAAGAATACCCTCAGCAGCCCTGAATGCACTTTTTCAAAATAACACCCACATCAACACATACAGCCACATCTCATGGAGCCTTTACTTCTAAGCCCGTAAGGCAAGCCTCCACACAATCCCACATTCTGGTCACTGGAGACTCTATCGTGAGACACACTGATTTCCCTCTAACCAGGCTGAGTAAGGAGAAAGTCACGGTCAGTTGCTTATCAGGGGCTAGGATCCACCACATAATGCATGCACTAGTTCACTAGACCACAAGTACCAGTATGACAAAGTCATAGTCCATGTGGGTGTAAATGACCTAAGATACACCTCCCTAGACTACATGAATAGAGACATCATGGAACTCTCAGAATATGTGTCCCAGGCTGGTATTAGCCTAACATTGAGCAGCATTTTACCTTCTCAAAGGATGATGCCACAATATGATCAAAATATGAATGACTTTAATAACTGGCTTAGTTTCTGGTGTCAGTCTAAGGGGGTGAAATATTTGTAGCATGGAAGGAGATGGTCAACAGACCACGCTGCTTTGCCAGGGATGGTCTGTACCTCTCGCCTCATGGTTTTTGGATATTAGCTAAAACATTGTTTTCCCCCATAGTCCCTTTTTAAGCAATGCCAACTGAAAGTACTTCCAACATAGCAAGTCAAAACCAAGAAAATCAAAGGTATTAGCACGTGATGCTAGGAGTCTTAACAAAAACTCCACTGCCTAGAAGCTGTCTTCACCCTAGAGAATGCTGACGTCTGTGCTGTCACTGAGACATGGTTTAAAGCCATGGAGACCACACCAACAGCACTAGGTTATAATGCCTTCCACACATTTAGACCAGCTACTACACAGACAGGGAATAAAGGTGGAGGTGTCTCGATTTACATAAAAAATAAATATACTTCAAGGCTGGTCAAACAGCACAATGCACTTGAGCTGCTCCATGTTAAAATAACACAGGCAAAATCTAATACCACTTCCTTGCAAGCTATAGGTTCCCCTCTATGCCAGGAAACCCATAACATACATTTAAACTTATTGGAAATGCTCACCATCCAACCCAATATCATATTCATGGATGACTTTAATTACCCCACTATTAACTGGGAATCCTATACGACATCAAATGTATAGGCACAGAGATTCCTGGATTTTGTAAACACAAACTCCCTGGACCAGATAGCCAATACACCAACTAGGGGTGCAACCATACTGGAGCTGGTCCTCACTAATATGGGAGAGTGCTACACACCCCCTAGTATAATGCCTTCCCTGGTAAGGTCAGATCACAAAATGGTTTCATTTGAAGTAAAAATAAAACCTGGACCCCAGCTAACCCTGGAATATTCAGGAACTGTTGCAAGGCTAACTTCCTGCTATTAAGTGAGAACCTGGCAAAATCTCAAGCCCCCATAAACCCTGAGAACACGCAGAATTGTTCACAGAAACCCTGTACAAGCATGTTAATAGCTGCATAGAAGCAGCTGTACCCACCAGAAGAAGTACAGAACTAACTCAAAGAACAAGCCCCCCCTGGTGGAATCACAAAACCAATTGGATGTATAACAGGAGGAAGAAAATAATGGCAAAACTGAGGAGGTGCAGCCAACAGCAGGATAAAAGCACTCACATCAAACTAAACAAACAACTCACAGGCATCAAACTAAACAAACAACTCACAGGCATCAAACTAAACAAACAACTCACAGGCATCAAACTAAACAAACAACTCACAAGCATCAAACTAAACAAACAACTAACAGGCATCAAACTAAACAAACAACTCACAAGCATCAAACTAAACAAACAACTCACAGGCATCAAACTAAACAAACAACTCACAGGCATCAAACTAAACAAACAACTAACAGGCATTAAACTAAACAAACAACTCACGGGATAAATGAAGTATATCAAAGCCAAATCTGAGGTAAGTTTGGCCTCCCAGGCCAAGGACAACCACAAGGCATTCTTTGGCTATGTCTGCAACCTCAAAGGCAATACACAGTTGTGTGCAGAGCTCATTGTAAATGGAGCCACCTATACTGAGCCAGAAGATATAGCAAACTTCCTGGGTGATAAATTCATCTCCAACTTTACCCCTCTCTCCCCCTCAGCCTTCCCTCAGGAAATACCATCAAATATAATTCTCCCTGCTATCACTAGGGAATGGGTCCTTACTGCTCTCTCTAAGGCCAAGAACACTGCAACAATGGTCCTAAACAATATCCCAGGATGCCTTCTAAATAGCATGAAACATGACATATCAGGCCTGTGGAATTGCTATTTACCTGTAGCTAACAAACATATTTCATGCATCATGAATGGAGAACAGCAATAACCATCCCTCTGCACAAAGGTGGTCCATCTACAGACCTTGGAAACTACAGAGCCATAAGTCTCACTTAGTCTTATATGCAAAGCCATGGAAAGAATTATTATGGAAATGATCAACAATGATATAGTAAACAGCCAGACACTGGACCCAAACTAGTTTGGTTTCATCAAGGGCAGGTCATGCCTACTCAACCTGGTGGACTTCTTGAGAAGGTCACCAAAGCAATGGAAGAGGGCAAAATGGTTCACACTGCCTACCTTGACCTGGCCAAGGCATTTGACACAATACCCAACTCAGGTATGGTTGACAAACTCAAGAGGTTAAATACAAACTTGTATGTCACCTGGTGGATAGCCAACAGGCTCAGAGAAGGACCCATGAACTTAAAACTGGAGAGTCCTACAAAGAGGCCAGTCACAAGTGGAGTCCCTCAGGGATCAGTCCTTGGACCACTCTGTTTTGGCATTTACTTCTCTGAAGTCAAGGCAAGTCAATGGTCACTGGCTGACTAAATTTGCAAGTGATTTCAAATTAGGAGCTGCCATTGAATCCCACACTGACACAAAGGTTCTTCAGGAAGGGCTGACAAAGACAAACAACTGGTGTTAGAGCCATGGACTAAAACAAAATGTCAAGAAATGCATAATGGTATCCTTTGGGAAGTCATCCACCCTGGGTAACTATCATATTGACAACACAGCTCTTAGAGTTGGCCCAGTAGTCAGTGACTTAGGGACACACATAGACAATAATCTAGCCTTTGCCCATCATGTGTCTGCAGTAGTGAGGAAAATCATTCTATGCTGAGTAACTTATAAAGAAAGTTATGGCATCTAGGTCCAATAAAGTCATTGTTTCACTGTATTCAGTATTCATCAGACCTATAATTGAGTACAATGCCCCCCTTTGGTATGTCCCTAACCAGGCATATCCAACAAATGGAACATCCACAGAGGTTCTTCACTAAAAGAATACAGGGTATAAGTAAAATATACTATGCAGACCGCCACCAGGCCCTATCTCTGTATTCTGTTTCCTACATGCTGTTGAGGGGAGATCTATGCCTGGCATACAGAGCATTGTCAGACCCCACCCTGACAGACATTCTGCATATCCACAAACCAAACAGCACCAAAATTACCCATTCTAAAGACTTAAAAACATTGCCTGTGATATAAATAGGACCTTCTGGAGAGACAGGTATGTATCCCAGAGACTACCCCCATCTCTGGAATAGGCTCCCCATTCATGTGAAGCAGAGTTCCTCCCTAACCCCAATTCAAGTGTAACTTGGACAATTGGATGGGGAACAGAAAATTAATCCCTGGCTTGGCTCCTATTTCTCTAATGAATACAGGAAACCTATAAATGATTTATCTCCCAGGCCCCTGCTTGTAAATGTTTAATCTTCCAAGCCCCTGCTTACACTTATCAAAGGTACTAGAATTTGTCAAAGATTTGGGATGCATGGCTAGGCTTAAAAAGGCCCTTGTAGTCATCAGCCTAGTAAACACATATGAATCCAAGACAGTGCTAGACAAAAAGCAAATACAGCAACATTAATAGAAACATTTAATCAGTTGGTGTCTTGTTACTGAATGCATTTAGGGTATAACAAGTTTTCTAATACAGCTTAGAAACTGTAGGAAATATATACACTTAGAGAGGTATTAGTATTAGCATCAGTTATTGGTATTAGTGTTAGTATTAGTATTAGCATTAGCATCAGTTAGTGTTAGTATCAATATCAGTTATTGGTGTTAGTATTAGTATTAGTATCAGTTATTAGTATTAGTGTTAGTATCGGTATCAGTTATTAGTATTAGTGTTAGTATTAGTATTTGTACCAGTTATTAGTGTTAGTGTTAGTGTTAGTATTAGTATTAGCATTAGTATTAGTATTAGTATTAGTGTTGGTATTAGTATTCCACTTAAACAGTCTGAACTGATTGTACATGAGGTTTTGCTACTGGCGTGAAGTATATTATAACTTAGACCTCTATACGGCAAATAGCTTGATGATGGCCATGTCACAAAACAAAATATTGTTAGCCTAGCTATCTGGAATTTTGTAAATGATTATATGTCAGTTGTGCATGTCAGCATGATTTATATGCCTGTGTTACAAATGTATTAGAACTGTATGTCATATTGTATAGACGTGTGCTGAAGAGATATTTTTATACAGTATTGTAACTGTTTAACAGGGAAGACTGAAACACAGGAGATTAACTTGCAAAACTTCAGAAGAATGGTTGAGGTAAAGTTACTTTATAGCTGAGCCATAAACAAAAGATGTTATCTCTCAGTTTCAGTGCAGTGACAGACATAATGTCTAGAACTAGAAGTTTTTTGTATTGTCTTTACATGTGGAGGAATGCAAATTATTTTAAGACTTCCACCATTTGCCAAAGATCTAAGGAGGGCCCTTGTTTATGTATTTTCACAGGGAGATGCTAAATGCTGGTAGTTTCTAGCAATAGTGTTTTAGCTTGGGAACTAAAGTCAGGTGACAAAAAGTGATGTCATACTGCATGCTAACCCAGTAGTAGTATTTGATATTAATTTAAGAAGTCTCTGAAAGAGAGACAGTGCATTTTATATTTTGTCTTTGACCTAACAAGAACATCCACTCACCATATCTGCCTTGCCTTGTTGCTCTGAAAGTAAGCTAACTAAGATACAGTAATTTCTTTTAGATATAGTCAGGAATAGAGCTGAGCTTAATTTAGATTTTTTTTTATTTATCTGAGACTGTCCTGCAATGTTGTTTTAAATATTTCCTGTGATTTTGAACTCTGAAGTAACTTTGATTGTTTACAAGTATTTTATTGTTCTTTTATTATTTATTATTAAATATATTTAAACCTATCATTGTGACTGATACTTGTGAGACATATTTTAAGCTCTTAGAGTACTTGCATATCTATTTCGTGACACTGTGCAGGCCACTCCTAATAGCCTTGCTCTTGGTCAACTACCATTTGGATTAATAGTAACAGTACACAATAAGACTGGACATCCTTTGTTAAGGGCCTTAAAGTAGCTGATAAGGAGTGGCGGGTGGCAGTCAAAACTACCTCATAATCTGGGCAGAAAGGGGCATAGCTAGAAAACCTGTCCTAGCATTTCTCAGGTGTGTGTGTATGTGTGTATAAATCAAATCGCAAAGTGTGTGTGTGTGTGTGTGTGTGTGTGTGTGTGTGTGTGTGTGTGTCAGCTACTTGGGCAGGGACACGAAGCACTGGTTGGACAGATGATGCTGCAGGTCTTGGCTTGGCCACTCAGCTGAGATCTCAACTCTATAGCTGTGCAAGTGGGGAGTTTTATTGGGGATCTGGAAAAATGGGGAGAATCCAGTCCTAGACTGACTGTGGTCTGTGTGTGCTATTAAGGGAAATTGCGATGTGCTTGTCATCCTCCCAGTATGTATGCCCCCATTGTTGCCAGTGGTGAGGACTGAGGCTCCTTGATTATTGGGCCAGTAGTGGGGCATCACAGGCCAATACATGGTTCAGCAAGACAGTCACAATATCACATACAAGAATGACCTACATTGCAGAGTTATTCACAGTGAAACAGTCTCACAGAGTAAACCACTGGTTGCCACAATCAGCTGCAAGCAGTAGACAGAGAAGGCTGTAAGATCAATATCAACCAGGTTGAAGACCTAGAAGATTACTGGAGAGAAAGCACAACAGCTGAAGGCATTACACAGGGCTCCAGCACCTCAAGAAGAGGAAATAGATGGAATTGAAGAAGAATGTCAGCAACTTAAAACAGCATGTGTTAGGACTACAGAACAGATATGCAGCCAAGTCAGGTATGGAAATAAGGTACATAAGGAAAGATGGTGGTGGAATGCAGAACTCCAGGAGGTCATCAAAAGAAAGGAGTGCAGGAAAAAGTGGGAGATAGAAAAGACCGACCAAGCTAGGAAGGAATACTGGTTGGCTTACAAAGAAGTTAAGAAAGGAGTTGTAATAACAATGAAAGACTAAAATATCTGAACTTGTACAGTGTCTCATAGATATCTAAGAGGAGATATTATTCAAGTATATAGGGCATTTAGGGACAACTACCCCTGGGAATGTTTGGGGTTATCAAAAGTACTAGAGAATTATCAGGCAACGTATGTAGAAGATTCTACATGAATGAGAAGTGTACTAATTGGTTCTCTGACAGAGTAGCTGATGCATGGAACAGACTATCAAATTACATTAAAGCAAGTACTAATTTAGATATTTTCAAGAACAGCCTGGACATTTATTATGGGAACAAGTGCTATGGTATATTGGCAAGCTAGAAGGGCTTTTAATGCCCATGCTTGAAATATTTGTATGTATGTATGCATATAAGGTATCAGTGTCACTCTACAAGCTTCTGGAAAGTGACTCAGTAAATGGCATAAAAAGGTATATCAGGTTGCAAGGCAATTTCAGAAAAATAAAGAAGATAGTCTGACACCCTTCATAAGGGATGCCAGCAGCAACCTGCTCACCAGTCCACAAGACATCAAAGGCAGATGGAAGGAGTACCTCCAGCAGCGTCTGAATGAAGAAAACCCCACAGCAGCTGTAATGCACCAGACATAGCCACAATGAAAGAAGAGGAGGAGCCCACAAAACTAGAAGTTAGACAACAACAACTTTTTACTTTTTAAGTACTTAGTAAAATGAAGTCAGGGAAAGCAGTAGGCTCAGATGTGGTCACAAAAGATATGATAAAAGATGTTGGGTGAGATTGGGGAGAAATGACTTCTGGGGGTACTTAGAGCAGTATAGAGAAAAAGGTGCATCCCAGATGATTGGAGAATACTTTTTAAGTACTTAGTAAAATGAAGTCAGGGAAAGCAGTAGGCTCAGATGTGGTCACAAAAGATATGATAAAAGACGTTGGGTGAGATTGGGGAGAAATGACTTCTGGGGGTACTTAGAGCAGTATAGAGAAAAAGGTGCATCCCAGATGATTGGAGAATAAGTATACAAGTGCCAATGTACCAATGCAAAGGGACACCCACAACCGTGGGCAGTACAGAGGGATCAAACTCCTGTCACATTGCATGAAAGTTCTAAAGATGGTGATTGGTCTTACAAAGTAAGATGGGAGATGAGAATTTCAGATCCAGATCAGGATGCCAAACAACTGACCTATATTTACAGAGAGACAGACAGCTGAGAAGAAGGAAGAATTGAGGAAAGAGTCGGACTGGACATTCCAAGACTTGGAGAAAGCATATGACAAGGTCCCAAGAAAGTTGATTTAAGCAGTCCTGCACTTGTCTGAAGTTCCAAAAACAATGGTAGAATTAGTGCAGGCTATACAGAAAGGTCCCAATGATACAAGTATGGACAGTGTTCAGCCTTACAGAGGGTCTCCCAGTGGGAGTAGGTGTGCATTAGGATTCAGCTCTGAGCCCACTGTTGTTCGTACTGGTGATGGACTATATTAGCAACAGGTTGGAGGGGACAGATCAACAAAGCCATTGTATGATGTGGCTTTACAAGCAGACTGTGAGCAAGAACATTAGGAAAAAATACGGGAGTGGAACAAGCAGACTGTGAGCAAGAACTTTAGGAAAAAATACAGGAGTGGAACAAGCAGACTGTGAGCAAGAACTTTAGGAAAAAATACGGGAGTGGAACAAGCAGACTGTGAGCAAGAACTTTAGGAAAAAATACGGGAGTGGAACAAGCAGACTGTGAGCAAGAACTTTAGGAAAAAATACGGGAGTGGAACAAGCAGACTGTGAGCAAGAACTTTAGGAAAAAATACGGGAGTGGAACAAGCAGACTGTGAGCAAGAACTTTAGGAAAAAATACGGGAGTGGAAAAAGCAGACTGTGAGCAAGAACTTTAGGAAAAAATACGGGAGTGGAACAAGCAGACTGTGAGCAAGAACTTTAGGAAAAAATACGGGAGTGGAACAAGCAGACTGTGAGCAAGAACTGTAGGAAAAAATACGGGAGTGGAACAAGCAGACTGTGAGCAAGAACTGTAGGAAAAAATACGGGAGTGGAACAAGCAGACTGTGAGCAAGAACTTTAGGAAAAAATACGGGAGTGGAACAAGCAGACTGTGAGCAAGAACTTTAGGAAAGAATACGGGAGTGGAACAAGCAGACTGTGAGCAAGAACTTTAGGAAAGAATAAGGGAGTGGAACAAGCAGACTGTGAGCAAGAACTGTAGGAAAGAATAAAGGAGTGGAATGCAAACCTGAAGGCACATGGTATGAAAATGTGTACAGATATGGAAGGTGTAATGGCAGCAAACATGGGAAATCAGAAGAAGCTGATAACTGAGATAGAAGGGAAAATAGTGGAGCAGTTTGTCAGATTCAAGTATCTGGAGGGGTAGTTGAGGAGAAGGCAAGTCTGAATGACGAGGTCAAAG
The DNA here is from genome assembly GCF_019279795.1 of Protopterus annectens. Classification (NCBI taxonomy): domain Eukaryota; kingdom Metazoa; phylum Chordata; order Ceratodontiformes; family Protopteridae; genus Protopterus; species Protopterus annectens. The sequence continues at coordinate 59,743,365 of NC_056749.1, read as the reverse complement.
TTAGAATCAGAGGGGCTGCACCCAAATATCATAGAGTACCAGGGGTAGTGTATAACAGCAGAATGTCAATGAAGCTGAGAAGTAAGGTATACAAAGCCAACTGGCATAGAGTCTTAGGTGTAGTCTATGACAGAAGAATGCCAAAGAAGCTAAAAAGTAAGGTGTACAAGACAGTGGTGCGACCAGTACTACTGTGCGGTACAGAAACCTGGGCAGTGAAGGCAGAGCAGGTGAGGAAGCTAGAAGTGATGGAGATGAAGTGCCTGAAATGGGTAGTACGATGCAAACTGTGAGACAGATGAAGAAATGAGGGCATAAGAGCAGAAGCCAAAGTATCTCCAATTGCAGAGAATGTCAAAGAGAAACGATTATGGTGGTTTGTGCACAGATGCAGAAAAGCAGAAAAGAATCTGGTGAGGAAATTTGGGACAGAAAGAAAGAAGGCAAGAGGAAATTACGTCATCCAGCAAAAAGGTGGATGGATTGTGGGAGAGAAGACCTGCGACAGTCAGGCATAAGTGTCAACAAAAGCAGTAGAGTGGCACTGAATAAAGAAAGAGAGATGGCGACTGTTGACACCCTGATATGTAGAACGTGGGAGAAAGAGGGTTGATATTGATGACAGTCCTAATCGTGATTCTAGGGTTGATATTGAAGACAATCCTGATTGTGATTCTAAGGTTGATATTGATGACAATCCTGATCGCGATTCTAGGGTTGATATTGATGACAATCATGATGGTGATTCTAGTCTGTCCTCTTCCAAGTAGTCGGGTCTGGATCCCAAGCAAAGTGACTGCTGCATTGCCTTTTCATCTTGTCTCCTCTATATATAGGATGTCCAGCCTCCTCCTTGCCATCGTGTCATCCACTTCTAAGTTGTATCCTGCCAGCGAACCTACATTGAGTGTAGAAATTCTTAGTTCATTGTTTTTACATTCTGCTTTTGCTCAACAGAGTTAAACCAGATAACTGAAGCTGGGCAAATGGACACAAGCCGGCTAGTAGCTTATTGAACTAGGGCTTCTTGGCTATCTGGTGGGCACACACTATCCAGTAGGGTCAGGTAGACTCCTCCCAAAAGTAGCATGGATCCCTGACCTACATTGAGTAAACCTGGTCCTCTACTCACATATCATTGTCCAATACACATGCCTATTTTTGGCAACATTAATCAACATGACCGATCATCTACAGCCATTTTTTTTTTTACAGACTCAAGTCTCTAGCCCTGACATGGCATGCAGTCTGGGATCCATGTTCTCCTATCAAGAGCACACTGCAGTTGATTCCCAAAGTGGTTGGTCTATACAACTGTTCCCCTATACAGCACCATCTGGAGTCTGTGCTGCTGCCCAGAACTCCATTTTTGGGTGGGTTTGAGGTGGAAGAACCCAGTATGTTTTTCATACAGTGAGAGGAACCCCACCATGCAAAATCTACACAGGCATTGGCTGGAGGTCAGGATCAAACTTGTACCTTGTGCATGGGAGGAGCAAAGCTTAACCATTATGCCAACTGGTCTCTTCAACCAGTATATGACAAACAAAATGTAAACAAGGGCATGGGAGTATATAATGGTGAAACAGACCTACTCATGTTTATGCTAAGAAAAGCATATTAGATATCTGGGTTTATGGCTGGACAATGCCTTGGCCCAAGCTATTAATCATTTATGGAAGATTTTTCATAGATGGAAAATGCTTGGGTTGAAAATAGAGAAAATGTTTCAGGCACTGGAGAAAGCTCCATAGTATGGAGTGCTAAAGCCCCAAGTACATTGTAGATGACCCAAGGTAGTGCGGCCAGCTCCATGGCATGGAGTGATAAAGCACCAAATACTTTGTAGATGACCCAAGGGAGTGCAGCTGGCTCCATGGCATGGAGTGATAAAGCCCCAAGTATGTTGTAGATGACCCAAGGTAGTGCAGCCAGCTCCATGGCATGGAGTGATAAAGCCCAAAGTATGTTGTAGATGACCCAAGGGAGTGCATCCAGCTTCATGGCATGGAATGATAAAGCCCTGACTATTTTGCAGGTGGCCCAAGGCAGTGGAGCCAGCTCCATGGCATGGAGAGATAAAGCCCCAAGTATGTTGTAGATGACCCAAGGTAGTGCAGCCAGCTTCATGGCATGGAGTTATAAAGCCCTGACTACTTTGTAGCTGGCCCAAGGCAGTGGAGCCAGCTCAATGGCAAGTAGTGATAAAGCCCCAAGTACATTGTAGATGACCCAAGGTAGTGCAGCCAGCCCCATGGCATGGAGTGATAAAGCCCTGACTACATTGTAGATGGCCCAAGTTCAAAAAGCAGCTCAGGCACCTTTAGGAGCTGGCAAGGGTGGATGAGACTGAGTGCCTGGTGTCACTGTCAGTTCACCCATTCTTGGGGGGAGGCAGCACTGACTTCTCACATACATGACCCCTATTGGGAACACTAGGTGCTCACCCTGTGGAACTTCAGCAGACTGAGCATATTTAGCATGTTTTCCTTCAGTGCACAGCTGTAGCAGAGCTAAGGAAAGCCATTGTAGGGGTACTCTGCTGGGGAGAAGGTAGACTGCCCCATAGGCATCATGTTCTGGCCAGGTCCTTACCGCCTGACTCTCACAGTACTTTGGATGAGCTGATTGAAAATTCCAGTGCAGGAATGACTGGACCATAAGGCTGTCACCTTACACAGGGATTCCTGGGTCCTTCTACTACAGAACAAATGGATCAATTTGGTGCATGTAGGCGGGTCATAATGCTCGGTCCTGGAGGGAGGATAAAAAAAGAAAAGTTTAAGCCTTGCATTTTCTAACCTTTGCTTTTACATGCTTTCCAAATATTTCTGGTTGAAATTCTACAAGATTTCCTAAAGGCAACCAGTAACATATTTAAGAGATTTCATGCAGAATGGCAGTAAACCCAGGCTATCACGGGAAAGGATAAGTCTTTCAAGGGAGATGAGTACTCTAAATGGTTCAGACCCACATATTTATTTTAATGCATTCATTGAAAATGATGCATCTGATTTCTGTACTGAACTATGATTCTGAGTGATGTTATGACTGTCTCTCATGCTGAACCTTGCCTCGGTCACTATTAAGCAATTTGCCAGTCAGTAGTTGAAAATGTCCTCACTTGTATTCCTGATGCACCAGCTATGTGGACTCAGCAGTCCAAATATCCTGTTCTATGTTCCCCATTATGTGCATTTAGGTCACCCACTGTGACATTTAATAAAGCATATTGTAGAAGTGCTGAGCAGCTATTAGCAAAGACTGAATCATGCTGAGTGCAGCAAGGACTATAACATTTGTAAAACTGTTGGAGGGTGCCCATCTAAAATAGTTTAGTTAATAATGAAGGGCAGAAATGACATCCCAATGATAAAGGCAGAGTAAGTGATACTGTAGAGGAATTTAAATTAAAGGCAGTGGAGATGATTAGGAGAAAATCAAGTGCTTTTTTTTAAACTGAAGTCGGTGAATTAATGTGGAAGTGGATTTAGTTTACCTAGAATATGCTGAAAGTCATGGCAGTTCAATACTTTTGATCATAAATATCTTCAAAAAGATCTTTATAGCCCCCTTATGTTTATTTATTTATTTATTTTACATTTGTTTACTGGGTAAGTCTGACTGGGCAAGATTGCCCATTTTCAGCAGGGGCCGGGGGAGACAAACTCCATACTAATTAGACAATCAAGAAATGTTTAAATATACAAAATGTTAGTTGAAAGAGAGCGTACAACTGCTTAAAAAAACAGGCTAACAATTTTGACAAAGTGGACATAAGAAAAATACACAACTTTGTTAAACTTCTTAGTCTCAAAGTATTGTAAACATAATTCCACCACATTGGAAAACATAACAGCAAGCTAAGCTGAGTTTAATTATACATAAAGAGGCTAGCTGGATTATAAAAAAGTCACCATGGGTTGAGTAAGATGTTCCAAAATATAGATGCACATGGGTATAGGGCACATGGGAACATGTATGCTGGCCATCTGCATTTTTTGTTTTTGCTACTCCACAGAATCAGTTCAACATCTTCTCTTCCTGCACACAACTTACCCATTCATGCCTCCTCCTGGGGTGAAGACCCTCTGGCCCACTAATTCCACAATAAAAGTGACAGTTGGATGTTAAGAAGCAGGCCACTCTGCACATTGTGTAAATTAGCCTATCTCTACTCTGTCAGAAGCTTCTGAGCTTCACAGTCTCTAACCTGGTAAGTGCATGGATTTTTCCACACATGAGCAAATTCAAAACCAAGCAGCATATTGCGTGCAGTGTGGGCACACTAGGCTCTGCTTCAGGCCATTAATATAGCTGCATTCCTGCAGATGTCACCAATTCATCAATGTAGCAGGCCAAGTTGCCTCCCTCACTCCAGAATACATGAACCAGGGTTGATGACTCAATCTCATCCACGCCTTCAGTGCCCACGTTGTGGGCTGAACATGAGTCACCTGTGGTGCAGTAAGGACATTATCCTTCTGTGCCTGAGGGCCAGGCTGGTCATGTGACTGTCTCGTTAGTTTTAAAAAAGATTTGCTAGGATTATCTGGAGATTTAAGGCAAGAAGTACAATTAACTAAAATGCTTTTGATTTTAGGATATGAAAAACAGTTATATTCCACTCTTACCTCTCAAACTATTAGTGTAGAAAATCTGGACAAAGTCTAAAATAAAAGTGGGACAAAGTCTGATTCTCTGCCTGCATCAGATATGATCGCTCTGATACAACACATGCAGAAGTTGTATTCTCTGCAGACTCTGCTTCAAATGTGATCATTCTGGATAGAACACACACTGAACTCTGATGCTCTGCAGATCCTGCTTCAGGCTTTAATTTTTCTGGTTATAACACACACTGAAGACTGATTCTCTGCAGAACCTGCTTGAGATGTGATCATTTTGGATATGTCACACACAGTCTGTTATCAATGAATCATGCAGCTCTTCAAAGCCACAACGGTTTCTTTGTTTTGTATCAGTCACATAAGTCTCTAGTGAGTATTGAACCACTTCCTTCATAGTAAGACACCCATAACTTTTATGTGGTGAGTTTTTCTTTGGCTGTTAATAAACCTGAAATCTCTCTCTCAGTTCTACTAGCTTGCCTATTACCCCTCTCTGGGGCTAAAAGTGTTAAATATTCTTATTACTTTCTCTTCTGTTATACGAAGGTCTCATACTGACCCCTTTCCACTTTCTCTGCAATTCTACTCACGGTGAGATGCAGCTCAAACATCAGGATCCAGAGTTTCCGGACTTCAGACAAGTCATCATGTAGCTACAGAGACATAGTCTGTTGTAGTCAATATATTTTGAGATAAAACAAAGATATGCAATAATGATGATATGAGGACTGACAACAGTGTTGTGATTCAGATTTCTGGCATTTTTATCATTCAAGTCAGAAAGTTTTTGGTTTGCACTCTAGTGACAGTAGAGAAAAATGTGTCATTTTTAGGCTTGTAATACTGTCACCTTAGAGTGTGCTGTTCTGCTATTAGCCAGAGGGCTATTTGATTTTTTTTAATTTCTGTGCCTGTATAAGTTAAGCACATTTATGCAGACTGTGCTTCATTCACTCAGAGCTGCTCAACGCTTCATGGATTCATAGGTAAGTGCTAATCTAACTGTCCTTGTGGGCCACTTTAAGCCTAGACAATTTTTCTTTCAAAGGTGAGTTCAAACCCTGAACTTTATGTCTGTGAGGTAAACACCTTAACCATTACACCAGCCCCAACACCAAAGCTTGCTGTCCATACCATTGAGCTGTTACTATTATACACTGATTTTTACTACCAGCATGAACCATCTAAGATAAGTACTTATTGTATTTATACAGTGTTACTGTGTTAGCTCTGCACTCATTTCTGACATTTTTTTAATCTAAAGTAAAAATGCTTTGGTTTGCACTCTAGTGAGAGTAGAAATAAGCAATGTCTCTCATAGACAGAGGCCAACAGTAAACTTTCCCTAACATTAGAGATGGGTAATCATAAATTCATCCCAGGGCTGACTCCATTAATCTTATAGACAGAGGCTGATAATAAACATTCTCTAACATACCCCCACTTAACTTTTTAGCAACCTCCTAACTCACATACCTCTCCTAACATACCCATCCTAGTAAACATACCCCTAGTTAAGCCGTACATGTTACAAGGGGATGCAATTGGGTTGGGCTGCATGGCTAACTTTCTAAAGGCCCTGGTGGTCATTAGCCTTCTATATACCTATGAAATTGTGACCCTAAGTCATTTCTAGGCTTGTGATTGCTAAAGAACCTTAGAGTGTACTGTTGTGATATCAGCCAGTGCACCATTTGAATTGCTGTTTTTGTTTTTTTAATTTCTCTGCCTGTATAAGTTCACCATGTTTGCACAGCCTGTGGTTCATTCACTCAGAGCTGCTGAATGCTTGGTGTCCATTGGTGTCCAAGCAAAAAATAGCTTGGCAGTGTCCATAATCATCACCAGTGATGGCACCACCACAAAAGTGCTACCAGCACTAAACGTTCTACAAGGAAACAGATCCAGTACTTATTATTAATGTTCACCCCTCCAGGCATGTCTAAAGGTCAGTTCCATGTGCTTTCTCCTATTAACCTGGTGAACTTGGGCACCCTGAGGCAATGTGAAAGTGACTCATGTACACCGGCAACCCTCTCTTCTTACCTCCCAACAATCAGACTTACGAGAGATGCACTTATATATCCAAACTGGAAGCCATGCACTCTCCAGCCAAGACCAGAATAGCTGGTCAAGAGGAGAAGGTCAACACTTGCACCACACCACATGGAACACATAGCCCTCCAGAACACACACCAGCACTGCCTTCGCATAAAAACACAAACCACACACCCACTTTCATGGAGGCTCTCAATAAAAATCTATCCAAACAGCAGAGACCTCCAAGGCATAAATGCACTTGACCACCACAACTCAACACTAATCATGAGACACATAACTTTCCTAGACAGTGTGCCACTCAACCAAAGCCCCTAAAGCAAAACAGCATGCCCAACACACTAGTCATAGGTGACTCGATAGTGAGGCACATTGATGTCTCACTCACTAGGTTGAATAAGGAGAAAGTAACAGTCAGCTGCCTGTCAGGTGGCAGGATCCGCCACGTAATGCACACACTCAAGTCCCTCAACAACAGGTACAAATATGACTCAGTCATTGTACATGTGGGTGTGAATGACCTGAGACATATCTCCCTGGACTTCATGAAAAGAGACATGGGGGAGCTCTCGAATTATGTAGCCCAGGCAGGTATGACCCTGGCCCTGAGCAGCATCCTACCATCACCCAGAATGATACCACAGTACAAGCAGAAAATGATTGATTTCAACTATTGGCTAAGTTTCTGGTGTCATTCTAAGGGGATCCAGTATCTGTCTGCCTGGGATGTTATGACTGACAGACCTCGATGCTTTGCCAGAGACGGCCTGCATCTGTCACCCCTGGGCTTCTGGATACTGGCCAAGGCTCTTGCCACTCCTATAGTGCCTTTTTTAGGTGGTGTTCCAAAGACCACCATAAAAGCTACAAACAAATGCAATCTGAGGGTCATGCTGCTCAATGCTAGAAGTCTAAATCTCAAAATGCAGTCGCTCGAAGCACTCCTTAAAATGGAAAACATTGACATTTGTGCTGTAACAGAGACCTGGTTCAAGGCAGCAGAAAGCACCCCCTACACTACCAGGCTATAACTCTTTCCACGCCTTTTGGCCCCAGAACTTGGACTGAAGCTCCAAAGGCAGTGGTGTTTCCATATTCATAAAGGATGTGCACTCCTCCAAACTGGTAGCCCAACATAATGCATCAGAGATACTTCAGGTGCAGCAAAAACTGGATAAGACAGCGATTCAGGTCATAGCCTGCTATAGGTCCCCAACCATGTCCCAAGACTCACTCTCCATGTTCCTAAGCACACTGGAGAATATTAGGGTCCAACCTAACACTCTCATACTAGGTGAATTCAACTACCCCTCCATTAACTGGGAAAACTACTCATGTACCAATACACTTGCCCAAAGTTTCCTGGACTTCATTAATTCCAATGCCCTAGACCAGCTCGTTCTTACCTCATCTAGAGGTAGCAACATCCTTGACCTGGTCATTACTAATATGGGCAACCATTGCTCTACACCAATAGTCAGCTCCTCCCTGGTTAGATATGACTACAAACTAATCACCTTGCAAATCCACATCCCTCCCATCCTCCACCACCACCCCGCAAAGGTAGCCACTATGAAAAACTTCTCCAAAGCTAACTTTGGGTTTCCAGAAACAGAGGTGGCTAACTTCACAGCACCCATGCAAATGGAGAATAGTAGCATGACCGCCGAATCATACACCAATGCACTGTACGAACACATACACAAATGAATGGATCTCGCCATACCCAATAGAACCAAGACGCTTTCCTCCAAAAAAGGAGCCAATTTGGTGGTCATCTGCCATAAACAAACTCTACAATAGAAGGAGGAAACTGATGTGGAATAAGGTGAAGTCCCAAGACTTGAAAATCTCCCTTATTAGCCTCAACAAAAAATTGAGATCCCTCATCAAATCCTCTAAAGTTAGCTACGAAAACAGAACTGCAGCAGATAGTAGAGACAATCACAAGGCTTTCTATTGTTATGTAAAGAATCTCCACAGCAATATCCAGATTTGCTCTGAGCTACTGCACAATGGTATCTCCTATACCGAGGCAACAGATATTGCCAATATACTGGCCGACAGATTCAGTGCCAGTTTTATTCCTCTCCCCCCAAAGACCAATCACAATACCAGTAGATAAGCCAGGCACCCAGTATTACTGCTGCACAGGTTAAAACAGCACTGTCCAAGGCCAAGAATACAGCTTCTATGGGACCTGACAATATCCCTGGCTCTGTTCTACATGAACTACAGAGTAAACTGGCACCTCACCTGTGTGCCCTGTTCAATCACAGCCTCACCTCAGGCTTTGTCCCTACCGAATTGTGCACTGCTACAGTCATCCCTCTCCACAAAGGAGGAGCAACTACAGACCATGGGAACTATCGCCCAATTAGACTAATGAGTCCGATATGCAAAACTATGGAACACATCAACATGGACCTAATAAACAAGGATATAGGGAATCTCCAAACTCTGTATCCCACTTGGTCGACTTCTTTGAGTCAGTCACCAGAGCTGTGGATGAAGGCAAGGTGGTTCATACAGCCTATCTTGAACTGGCCAAGGGCTTTGACACCATTCCCCACTCAGGAATCATAGAAAAACTCACTAAGCTAGGCATCAACCCCTATTTCACTAGGTGGGTTGCAAACTGGCTCACAGATAGAACCCACAGTGTGAAAGTAGCTGACTCCAAGTCAGACTGCCAACTAGTTACGAGTGGAGTCCCACAGGGTTCGGTCCTGGGTCCTCTCCTGTTTGGTATCTACTTCTCTAAAGTCCAGCCCAACAAGAAGGGACTCTGGCTGACAAAGTTCACAGATGATTGCAAGTTGGGAGCTATTATTATCTTCCCAAGTGATGTTGACATCCTACAGAATGGCCTCACTGAGACCAATGACTGGCGTCAGAACCATGGTCTTAAGCTCAATACCAAAAAATGTGTTTTCATCCCCTTTGGAAAAACCCCGGTTCCCATGAATTACCACATTGATAGTAGTCCACTGAACACAGAAGGTGTTAAAAGAGATCTGGGAACACAGGTTGACAGCAACCTCTGTTTTGATCACCACATTGCCACTGTGGCCAGAAAGTCCTTCTATGTGGCATGTGGCACATCTCATTACTAAAGGTTTTGCATCCAGGAAGAAAGAGGTCATTGTCTCCCTCTACTCTTCTCTCATTAGGCCAATCATCGAGTACAAAGCCCCATTTGGCATGTACCTCACTAGACACCTGCAACTGGAGAGGCTGCAAAAGTACCTCACAAAGAGGATCCTAAGCCTTAAACACTTGTCCCATATGGACAGACTAAAAAAACTCTAACTATTCTCTGTCTCATATTGCCTACTTAGAGGCGATCTCTGCTTGACCAAACTCTGTTAGAAATGCTACATCTAAAGAAATCCCAATCCCTCCGCACCACACACTCCAGAGACCTCAGTCTAATTGCAACAATCAACAGAACATACTGGAGGGACAGGTTCATAACCCAGAGACTGCCCATGCTATGGAATAGACTTCTGATACATGTAAAGCAGAGCACCTCGCTGACCCTCATTAAGAGAAATCTTGATGAGTGAATGGGAAATAGAAAATTCACCACAGGGATAACTCCAGTGGCTCTACTTGACAGAGGCACTGGGAACTAAGGTCAGGTGGCACAATGCCAGAGTAATCCTATGGCTAGGCTTGTAAAGGCCCCAGGGCCATTAGCCCAGGACACACCTATGAACCATGCTGAGGAAGGAAGGCATTAGGAATCATAATAATGTGCCGCAGCAGTGGACAAAGAAAAATGGCTTGGCAGTGGTGGGAGGCTAGAGAGAGGTCTGGCAGTGAGAAACCAGTTCTAGGAAAGAGGCATTCTCCATGTTAGTCCAGAGCAGGCAGCAGTGCTTAGCTCAAGGTAGAAACAGCATACCTCAATGATTGTTTCTTAAAATATGATGTAAAGGGGAAGTGGCACAGAAGTTGACAGAAGTGTTGATATTAAGAGAGTACACAGAAGGTAAAAAGAGGTGCAAAACATAGCAGAGGAACAAACAGCAGTGACTCACTGGGTTTGTAGGGGTTATTTGTAGTGCAAGGAGGCTAGACAGAAAAAATATAAAAACTGCATACAGTGAAGGACAAGGAAAGGGTGGACACTGCCACTGTCATAGAAATATTGGTCAGTGGCAAGACACGGTGGGACATGGAGGTACATGATGAATATTAGCTGTTCAGAAATAAAAGAAATGGGAAAAAAGGATGGCATCACTTGTCATGCCAGAGAGAGGAGGAGCATCATATGTCATACAAGAGAAAGGCGGAGCATCATATGTCATGCCAGAGAGAAGGAGAAGCATCACATTTGACAGAGAATGAGAGGAGTATCAAACTACAAAACTGTCATGTCAATCAGAGAATGAGAGGAATATCAAATTACATAACTGTCACGTCAGTCAGACAATGAGAGTAGTATCAAACTACATAACTGCACCGTCAGTCAGAGAATGAGAGGAGTATCAAATTACATAACTGTCACGTCAGTCAGAGAATGAGAGGAGTATCAAACTACATAACTGTCACGTCAGTCAGAGAATGAGAGGAGTATCAAATTACATAACTGTCATGTCAGTCAGAGAATGAGAGGAGTATCAAACTACATAACTGTCACGTCAGTCAGAGAATGAGAGGAGTATCAAATTACATAACTGTCATGTCAGTCAGAGAATGAGAGGAGCATCAAACTACATAACTGTCACGTCGGTCAGAGAATGAGAGGAGTACCAAATTACATAACTGTCATGTCAGTCAGAGAACAAGAGGAGTATCAAACTACATAACTGTCATGTCAGTCAGAGAATGAGAGGAGTATCAAACTACATAACTGTCACGTCAGTCAGAGAATGAGAGGAGTATCAAACTACATAACTGTCACGTCAGTCAGAGAATGAGAGGAGTATCAAACTACATAACTGTTATGTCAGTCAGAGAATGAGAGGAATATCAAACTACATAACTGTCACATCAGTCAGAGAATGAGAGGAGTATCAAACTACATAACTGTTATGTCAGTCAGAGAATGAGAGGAGTATCAAACTACATAACTGTCACGTCAGTCAGAGAATGAGAGGAGTATCAAACTACATAACTGTCACGTCAGTCAGAGAATGAGAGGAGTGTCAAACTACATAACTGTCACGTCGGTCAGAGAATGAGAGGAGTGTCAAACTACATAACTGTCATGTCAGTCAGAGAATGAGAGGAGTATCAAACTACATAACTGTCACGTCAGTCAGAGAATGAGAGGAGTATAAAACTACATGACTGTCATGTCAGTCAGAGAATGAGAGGAGTATCAAACTACATAACTGTCATGTCAGTCAGAGAATGAGAGGAGTATCAAACTACAGAACTGTCATGTCAGTCAGAGAATGAGAGGAGTATAAAACTACATAACTGTCATGTCAGTCAGAGAATGAGAGTAGTATCAAACTACATAACTGTCACGTCAGTCAGAGAATGAGAGGAGTATCAAACTACATAACTGTTATGTCAGTCAGAGAATGAGAGGAATATCAAACTACATAACTGTCATGACAGTCAGAGAATGAGAGGAGTATCAAACTACATAACTGTCACGTCAGTCAGAGAATGAGAGGAGTGTCAAACTACATAACTGTCACGTCGGTCAGAGAATGAGAGGAGTGTCAAACTACATAACTGTCACGTCAGTCAGAGAATGAGAGGAATATCAAACTACATAACTGTCATGTCAGTCAGAGAATGAGAGAAGTATCAAACTACATAACTGTCATGTCAGTCAGAGAACAAGAGGAGTATCAAATTACATAACTGCCATGTCAGTCAGAGAACGAGAGGAGTATCAAATTACATAACTGTCTTGTCAGTCAGCAATGAGAGGAGTATCAGACTACATAACTGTCATGTCAGTCAGAGAATGAGAGGAGTGTCAAACTACATAACTGTCATGTCAGTCAGAGAATGAGAGGAGTAATAAACTACATAAATGTCATGTCACTCAGAGAATGAAAGGAGTATCAAACTACATAACTGTCACATCAGTCTGAGAATGAGAGGAGTGTCAAACTACATAACTGTCATGTCAGCCAGAGAATGAGAGGAGTAATAAACTAGATAAATGTCATGTCACTCAGAGAATGAAAGGAGTATCAAACTACATAACTGTCACATCAGTCTGAGAATGAGAGGAGTGTCAAACTACATAACGGTCATGTCAGTCAGAGAATGAGAGGAGTATCAAACTACATAACTGTCACGTCAGTCAGAGAATGAGAGGAGTGTCAAGCTACATAACTGTCATGTCAGTCAGAGAATGAGAGGAGTATCAAACTAAATAACTGTCATGTCAGTCAGAGAATGAGAGGAGTATCAAACTACATAACTGTCATGTCACTCAGGGAACGAGAGGAGTACCAAATTACATAACTGTCACGTCAGTCAGAGTATGAGAGGAGTATCAAACTACATAACTGTCAAGTAAGTCAGAGAATGAGAGGAGTATCAAACTACATAACTGTCATGTCAGTCAAAGAATGAGAGGAATATTAAACAACATAACTGTCACGTCAGTCGGAGAATGAGAGGTGTATCAAACTACATAACTGTCATGTCAGTCAGAGAATGAGAGGAGTATCAAATTACATAACTGTCACATCAGTCAGACAATGAGAGGAGTATCAAACTACATAACTGTCATGTCAGTCAGAGAATGAGAGGAGTATCAAACTACATAACTATCATGTCAGTCAGAGAACGAGAGGAGTATCAAACTACATAACTGTCACGTCGGTCAGAAAACGACAGGAGTATCAAATTGCATAACTGTTATGTCAGTCAGAGAATGAGAGGAGTATCAAACTGTTTAACTGTCACGTCAGTCAGAGAATGAGAGGAGTATCAAACTACATAACTGTCACGTCACTCAGAAAATGAGAGGAGTATCAAACTACATAACTATCATGTCAGTCAGAGAACGAGAGGAGTATCAAACTACATAACTGTCACGTCGGTCAGAGTATGAGAGGAGTATCAAACTACATAACTGTCACGTCAGTCAGACAATGAGAGGAGTATCAAACTACATAACTGTCATGTCAGTCAGAGAATGAGAGGACTATCAAACTACATAACTGATATGTCAGTCAGAGAACGAGAGGTGTATCAAACTACATAACTGTCACGTCGGTCAGAAAAAGACAGGAGTATCAAATTACATAACTGTTATGTCAGTCAGAGAATGAGAGGAGTATCAAACTACATAACTGTCATGTCAGTCAGAGAATGAGAGGAGTATCAAACTACATTACTGTCCCGTCAGTCAGAGAATGAGAGGAGTATCAAACTACATAACTGTCATGTCAGTCAGAGAATGAGAGGAGTATCAGACTACATAACTGTCATGTCAGTCAGAGAACAAGAGGAGTATCAAACTACATAACTGTCATGTCAGTCAGAGAATGAGTGGAGTATCAGACTACATAACTGTCAAGTCACTCAGAGAATGAGAGGAGTTACAAACTACAAAACTGTCATGTCAGTCAGAGAATGAGAGGAGTATCAAACTACATAACTGTCATGTCAGTCAGAGAACGAGAGGAGTACCAAATTACATAACTGTCACGTCAGTCAGAGTATGAGAGGAGTAACAAACTACATAACTGTCACGTCAGTCAGAGAATGAGGAGTATCAATCTACAAAACTGTCTTATCAGTCAGAGAATGAGAGGAGAATCAAACTACAAAACTGTCATGTCAGTCAAAGAATGGGAGGAGTATCAAACTACATAACTGTCACGTCAGTCAGAGAATGAGAGGAGTTACAAACTACAAAACTGTCATGTCAGTCAGAGAATGAGAGGAGTATCAAACTACATAACTATCACGTCAATCAGAGAATGAGAGGAGTATCAAACTACATAACTGTCATGTCACTCAGAGAATGAGGTGAGTATCAAACTACATAACTGTTATGTCAGTCAGAGAATGAGAGGAGTATCAAACTACATAACTGTTATGTCAGTCAGAGAATGAGAGGAGTATCAAACTAAATAACTGTCACGTCAGTCAGAGAATGAGAGAAGTATCAAACTACATAACTGTCACGTCAGTCAGAGAATGAGAGGAGCTACAAACTAAATAACTGTCACGTCAGTCAGAGAATGAGAGGAGTACCAAATTACATACCTGCCATGTCAGTCAGAAAATGAGAGGAGTATCAGACTACATAACTGTCATGTCAGTCAGAGAATGAGAGGCGTATCAAACTACATAACAGCCATGTCAGTCAGAGAACGAGAGGCGTATCAAACTACATAACTGTCACGTCAGTCAGAGAATGAGAGGAGTATCAAACTACAAAACTGTCACGTCAGTCAAAGAATGGGAGGAGTATCAAATTACATAACTGTCATGTCAGTCAGAGAATGAGAGTAGTATCAAACTACATAACTGTCACATCAGTCAGAGAATGAGAGGAGTATCAAACTACATAACTGTCACGTCAGTCAGAGAATGAGAGGAGTATCAAACTACATAACTGTCACATCAGTCAGAGAATGAGAGGAGTATCAAACTACAAAACTGTCACGTCAGTCAAAGAATGGGAGGAGTATCAAACTACATAACTGTCACATCAGTCAGAGAATGAGAGGAGTATCAAACTACATAACGGTCATGTCAGTCAGAGAATGAGAGGAGCATCAAACTACATAACTGTCATGTCAGTCAGAGAATGAGAGGAGTATCAAACTACATAACTGTCACGTCAGTCAGAGAATGAGAGGAGTATCAAACTACATAACTATCACGTCAGTCAGAGAATGAGAGGAGTATCAAATTACACAACTATCACGTCAGTGAGAAAATTAGAGGAGTTACAAACTACATAACTGTCACATCAGTGAGAGAATGAGAGGAGTATCAAACTACATAACTATCACGTCAGTCAGAGAATGAGAGGAGTTACAAACTACATAACTGTCACGTCAGTCAGAGAATGAGAGGAATATCAAACTACATAACTGTCACATCAGTCAGAGAATGAGAGGAGTATCAAGCTACAAAACTGTCATGTCAGTCAAAGAATGAGAGGAGTATCAAACTACATAACTGTAACATCAGTCAGAGAATGAGAGGAGTTACAAACTACATAACTGTCATGTCAGTCAGAGAATGAGAAAAGCATCAAACTACAAAACTGTCATGTCAGTTAAAGAATGAGAGGAGTATCAAACTACATAACTGTCATGTCAGTCAGAGAATGAGAGGAGAATCAAACTACATAACTGTCATGTCAGTCAGAGAATGAGAGGAGTATAAAACTACATAACTGTCATGTCAGTCAGAGAATGAGATTAGTATCAAACTACATAACTGTCATGTCAGTCAGAGAATGAGAGGAGTGTCAAACTACATAACTGTCATGACAGTCAGAGAATGAGAGGAGTATCAAACTACATAACTGTCACGTCAGTCAGAGAATGAGAGGAGTATCAAACTACATAACTGTCACGTCAGTCAGAGAATGAGGGGAGTACCAAATTACATAACTGTCATGTCAGTCAGAGAACAAGAGGAGTATCAAACTACATAACTGTCACGTCGGTCAGAGAATGACATGAGTATCAAATTACATAGCTGTCATGTCAGTCAGAGAATGAGAGGAGTATCAAACTACATAACTATCATGTCAGTCAGAGAATGAGAGGACTATCAAACTACATAACTGTCACATCAGTCAGACAATGAGAGGAGTATCAGACTACATAACTGTCACGTGAGTCAGAGAATGAGAGGAATATCAAACTACAAAACTGTCACATCAGTCAGAGAATGAGAGGAGTTACAAACTACATAACTGTCACGTCAGTCAGAGTATGAGAGGAGAATCAAACTACATAACTGTCACGTCAGTCAGAGAATGAGAGGAGTATCAAACTACATAACTGCACCGTCAGTCAGAGAATGAGAGGAATATCAAATTACATAACTGTCACGTCAGTCAGAGAATGAGAAGAGTATCAAACTACATAACTGTCACGTCAGTCAGAGAATGAGAAGAGTATCAAACTACATAACTGTCACGTCAGTCAGAGAATGAGAGGAGTATCAAATTACATAACTGTCATGTCAGTCAGAGAATGAGAGGAGCATCAAACTACATAACTGTCACGTCGGTCAGAGAATGAGAGGAGTACCAAATTACATAACTGTCATGTCAGTCAGAGAACGAGAGCAGTATCAAACTACATAACTGTCACGTTGGTCAGAGAATGACATGAGTATCAAATTACATAGCTGTCATGTCTGTCAGAGAATGAGAGGAGTATCAAACTACATAACTATCATGTCAGTCAGAGAATGAGAGGAGTATCAAACTACATAACTGTCACATCAGTCAGACAATGAGAGGAGCATCAAACTACATAACTGTCACATCAGTCAGAGTATGAGAGGAGTATCAAACTACATAACTGTCATGTCAGTCAGAGAATGAGAGGAGTATCAAACTACATAACTATCACGTCAGTCAGAGAATGAGGGGAGTATCAAACTACATAACTGTCACGTCGGTCAGAGAATGACATGAGTATCAAATAACATAGCTGTCATGTAAATCAGAGAATGAGAGGAGTATCAAACTACATAACTATCATGTCAGTCAGAGAATGAGAGGAGTATCAAACTACATAACTGTCACATCAGTCAGACAATGAGAGGAGCATCAAACTACATAACTGTCACGTCAGTCAGAGTATGAGAGGAGTATCAAACTACATAACGGTCATGTCAGTCAGAGAATGAGAGGAGTATCAAACTACAAAACTGTCACATCAGTCAGAGAATGAGAGGAGTATCAAACTACATAACTGTCACGTCAGTCAGAGAATGAGAGGAGTATCAAACTACATAACTGTCACGTCAGTCAGAGAATGAGAGGAGTATCAAACTACATAACTGTCATGTCAGTCAGAGAATGAGAGGAGTATCAAACTACATAACTGTCATGTCAGTCAGAGAATGAGAGGAGTATCAAACTACATAACTGTCATGTCAGTCAGAGAATGAGAGGAGTATCAAACTACAGAACTGTCATGTCAGTCAGAGAATGAGAGGAGTATAAAACTACATAACTGTCATGTCAGTCAGAGAAAGAGAGGAGTATTAAACTACATATATACTAATATACTATATATACTATATATACTATACTAATGGAATTCTTAATTCTTTTCTAGGAGAAAGAGAAGGAGCAAACATTAATAATGAGAAGAGTGTAAATTTAGGGGAGGATTTTCAACAGGCCCTTATATTAGAATATAACGCATTGAATAGAAATATTAAAACAATATTCCAAAAGGAATGGGAGAAATTTGGCTCCCTCACGGACTTGGGCGGACTCCCTCAAAGGATACCTAAGGTTGTTTTTAAGAATTCCATTAGTGTTAAAGGTATACTAGAGACAAAAAATGATTTGCATAGAAAAGGAGAAAGGAATAGTAGGGAAAAAATAGGGACCATTAGGTGTGGGAAATGTAGACAATGTGAATTTATAATGAATACGGAAAAAATTTATTTGAAGAGTAGGGGACGTTGGCTAACTAGTAAGGGATATTTTAACTGTGACTCCAGAGGTTTGGTATATTTTGCCATTTGTGTACAATGTTTTTCCTTTTATGTGGGCAAGACTGAGAGAACTTTAAAGAAAAGAATATATGAACACATATACGATATAAAAAAGGGGAAAGAGACAAATGCACTGTTTAGACATTCCAAGGTATGTGAGGGATGCAAATTTTGTTTCTTTGTCCTGGATCAGGTTAAATGTGACATTAGAGGAGGCCCCTGGGAGGAAATAGTAGGTTATAGGGAATTATGGTGGCAGCTAACCCTGGAAGCGAACAAAGCCCCTGGACTAAATGAATATATATCCATCTTACCCCTATTAAAATTAAGAGCAACTAGAATGTGAAAATAAAAAATAAAATAAGTGCAATATAAAATAAAAACAGAAGATGGCACTGTTGCTATGAAATGTTGGGACATTTTTATTTTATTTTATTGTTTAGAATGCATCATTGAAATGAAATAATAACAAAATTTTTAAAGTATATACATAACATATATCACATATTGTTTTTAAAGAAATGTTTTAAATGAAAGGTATTAAAATGTATGAAAGATTTAATGAACTAGTGATTTTAAATGAAAAATGAATTGTTTTATCATTAATTATTAATGAATTAGGTGGAACTTGATTTGCTTAATGAATTTGAAATAAAAGGTTTTTATTGGTTTTCATTTAGGGAAGTTGTATAAAAGACAAATGAAATGAAATTTCATTTATCTGATGAAGTCCATGTTTATAGGGACGAAAACGCAGGTGCAATTGAAGGCGTTCATAACGTTTTGGTACTACGTGTTTGGTGTGTGGAAACAAAATAAAAAGTAATGGCAGTACTTTTTCTCCTTGGTTCTCTTTTTGTTTGTTCATCATATTATAAAACCATCTTAAAACAAATCTTGAGAACAATAATACAGACAATTCTGTCAAAAACAATTTAGATGAATTTCATGACAGTTTAGCTCCTCTCAACTTCAGTACTGAATAATCGATACATATTCAATTAAACCTGGTGGTGAAGTGGCATTCAGTCTTAATTGCCATATTAACTTTCTGCACGCTATTCAGGTCTCTCATCGTCCACCCCCTCATCTAAATTTATTATTTCCAGAATGCCAAAATACATTCTTTTAAAATCTTTACATACCAAAGTACGTTTATATGGGTTCCCTTTGTAATCTCAAAATACTGAAATGTCAAATTTCAGTATTTCAAGAGCAAAGAGTCGAATCTGCAGTTGCGCGAATCTGCAGAATATCGAACCCGGAAATGTCAAACCCGCGGTACTGATGGCACGTTAGGTAAGTGTTACTTTTTTAAAGAGTTTTGGGGAGGGTTTGTGTGTATGTGAGTGTGTTGGGGAGTGTTAAGTGTGGGTTAGGGTAGGTAGGTAAGAGTGTGAGTGTGTCACTGTTGAGAGTGGTGGTGTTTGTATGTATGTGTGTGTTTGTGCAAGGGGGGTGTAGAATGTGTGGTGGTGGGTTTTCTGTCTTTCAGTGTTTAGTGCGGTCTCGGAGTCAGTATATATAAGTAACGGGGGTGTGGGAGTGCAGCACCCCACATGGGGGTGCAGGGGGGCTTGGCCCCCAGCTTATAGGAAGGGTAGGTGTGTGTGTTTGTTTTGTTGTGTTTGTGTGTGTTGTTTTGCTTTGCTGTAGTGTTCGCAGGTAGGTATA
Organism: Protopterus annectens; assembly: GCF_019279795.1. NCBI lineage: Eukaryota > Metazoa > Chordata > Ceratodontiformes > Protopteridae > Protopterus > Protopterus annectens. The sequence goes on along the minus strand of NC_056749.1, from coordinate 59,723,359 downwards.
TTTGTGTTTGCAAGTGTGGTGTAGTGTTTTGTTAACATTCGCGGTTTTGAATTTCGGGTTTGTGAGTTTTCGGCTTTATAGTCTCGAGATACTGAAATTTTATATTTCAGTATTTCGAGATTATAAAGTGAATCCATTTATATAAAGTACTGTTAGTGTTTTTTTTTATTATATCATAAGTATGCTCATAAATTATTTTATATAAAACTGGTTCTGTTTTTCCTATGTAGGATTGACAACTTGAATAAATGGTCACATATACCACTCCTGATATTGCATAATTCCCATACATTAAGGGTATTCAGGATGAAGAATAGTTATTAAGTTCAATAAAATCTCTTTGTAAGATATAAGGATTTAAAAAGCCACATTATATGTCCCTTATTTCCTCCTTCATGGTTAATCTTTTTATTCATCTCTAATATAACTTTTACATTCTTGCCTCCTTTTAGACAAAAGTTGGGTGATCTCCCACTATCTTGAATGCTTCATTGGTTTTAAAAATACACCAATTTTTTTCTTGACTATCTCCTTAATATTATTTGTGTCACTATTGTATTTTGAAATTAGAGAGCTCTCAAAATCTTTTGTGTTGCGCTCTGCTGTATTTTCATGGGTCCAATTAACATCACTTATGTTTTCTTCCTTGCCTGACAGAGAGGTGTACTTTTTCCATTCCAGACATGCCTCACTGCATATCTCATTAATTATGTTATGTAGGTTCCCCGTTTGCAAAAACATGATACTTAACCTTTGTATCTCCTTTTCAAACAAATCAACTGGAGTTCATTCTTGCAGTTCTTACAAACTGCCCATTGATTAAATTTCTCATGTAATACCAAGGGGGATGACTCCTATAATGAAGGAAGGAATTAAAGAAAGTTGTTTTTTATAAATCGAGGTGAAAATATTGTTACTTATTGAAATACTAACATCCTGATAGTTCACTTTATCTTTTGAATGAGTTTATCTAAATTTTAAGAAGGAAGTGCTACTGGATATGTGCTCTGTTAATTTTCCTACCTCAGCCTCAGGTGCCTCCCACATAATATATGTATTGTCCAAGTATGATAAATACAAGTTACAGCAGGTCCTATACTTTGAATCTAGAACATATCTTTACTTCCATCTTAACATTACCAGATTGGCATAAATAGCAGTGCAGGTTACATCCATTGCTACACCCTTAACTTATCTACAAAAATCACCTTTGAAAATGATACAATTATTGTATATTACTATTTACATTAATTCCAAGAAAAGTTGACCCTCATTCTTGTCTAAATAATTAAATTCCAGTAATAGTGGATTAAATAATTCCAAATCTAAGTCATGTGATATGCTGGTAGAAAGATCTACCATATTGTAAAGAAACTAACTCTATCATTGTAATGTTCTTGAGTTAGTTTCTTCTAAATATCCCAGAAATCTTTTGAAATATATTTATGTTGTAACAATATACCCTTGAGCATCATGTCAATGAAAACTGATAATGGGTAGGTTTTAGAACCCTGGGTGGATAAAATCAATCTGTAAGTTGTGTTAAATATATTTTAATGTACCTTTGGTATTCAGAATACAGCCAGGATAACCAGATGCTTATTTAGCAGGAAGTGTACCAATCAGCTGTGATTAAACCTGGGTTAAAGTAGTGTCTAAATATAGATATAGTTTTCTGTGAGCTATATTTATTTTATTCTTAGATACCAAAGTATATGTTCGTTATCCTGTAAAATATCAAATATCTTACTTACATAAATCATATGATTCACTAATATCATTCCCCTCCTTTATCGTGTTTAATTCCTCTGACACAGCTATCCTGTGTTAGTATGGATAACAACATACTATTCACCCACACTTCATACGTGTCCATTTCCTAATTCCTCTGACAGAGCTATCCTGTGTTAGTATGGATAACAACATACTATTCACCCGCACTTCATACGTGTCCATTTCCTAATTCCTCTGACAGAGCTATCCTGTGTTAGTATGGATAACAACATACTATTCACCCGCACTTCATACGTGTCCATTTCCTAATTCCTCTGACAGAGCTATCCTGCGTTAGTATGGATAACAACATACTATTCACCCGCACTTCATACGTGTCCATTTCCTAATTCCTCTGACAGAGCTGTCCTGTGTTAGCATGGATAACAACATACTATTCACCCGCACTTCATACGTGTCCATTTCCTAATTCCTCTGACAGAGCTATCCTGTGTTAGTATGGATAACAACATACTATTCACCCGCACTTCATACGTGTCCATTTCCTAATTCCTCTGACAGAGCTATCCTGTGTTAGTATGGATAACAACATACTATTCACCCGCACTTCATACATGTCCATTTCCTAATTCCTCTGACAGAGCTATCCTGTGTTAGTATGGATAACAACATACTATTCACCTGCACTTCATACGTGTCCATTTCCTAATTCCTCTGACAGAGCTATCCTGTGTTAGTATGGAAAACAACATACTATTCACCCGCACTTCATACGTGTCCATTTCCTAATTCCTCTGACAGAGCTATCCTGTGTTAGTATGGCTAACAACATACTATTCACCCGCACTTCATACGTGTCCATTTCCTAATTCCTCTGACAGAGCTATCCTGTGTTAGTATGGATAACAACATACTATTCACCCGCACTTCATACGTGTCCATTTCCTAATTCCTCTGACAGAGCTATCCTGTGTTAGTATGGATAACAACATACTATTCACCCGCACTTCATACGTGTCCATTTCCTAATTCCTCTGACAGAGCTATCCTGTGTTAGTATGGATAATAACATACTATTCACCCGCACGTCATACGTGTCCATTTCCTAATTCCTCTGACAGAGCTATCCCGTGTTAGTATGGATAACAACATACTATTCACCCGCACTTCATACATGTCCATTTCCTAATTCCTCTGACAGAGCTATCCCGTGTTAGTATGGATAACAACATACTATTCACCTGCACTTCATACGTGTCCATTTCCTAATTCCTCTGACAGAGCTATCCTGTGTTAGTATGGATAACAACATACTAGTCACTCACACTTCATACGTGTCCATTTCCTAATTCCTCTGACAGAGCTATCCTGTGTTAGTATGGATAACAGCATACTATTCACCCGCACTTCATACGTGTCCATTTCCTAATTCCTCTGACAGAGCTATCCTGTGTTAGTATGAATAACAACATACTATTCACCCGCACTTCATACGTGTCCATTTCCTAATTCCTCTGACAGAGCTATCCTGTGTTAGTATGGATAACAACATACTATTCACCTGCACTTCATACGTGTCCATTTCCTAATTCCTCTGACAGAGCTATCCCGTGTTAGTATGGATAACAATATACCATTCACCCGCACTTCATACGTGTCCATTTCCTAATTCCTCTGACAGAGCTATCCTGTGTTAGTATGGATAACAACATACTAGTCACTCACACTTCATACGTGTCCATTTCCTAATTCCTCTGACAGAGCTATCCTGTGTTAGTATGGATAACAGCATACTATTCACCCGCACTTCATACGTGTCCATTTCCTAATTCCTCTGACAGAGCTATCCTGTGTTAGTATGAATAACAACATACTATTCACCCGCACTTCATACGTGTCCATTTCCTAATTCCTCTGACAGAGCTATCCTGTGTTAGTATGGATAACAACATACTATTCACCTGCACTTCATACGTGTCCATTTCCTAATTCCTCTGACAGAGCTATCCTGTGTTAGTATGGATAACAATATACCATTCACCCGCACTTCATACGTGTCCATTTCCTAATTCCTCTGACAGAGCTATCCTGTGTTAGTATGGATAACAACATACTATTCACCCGCACTTCATGCATGTCCATTTCCTAATTCCTCTGACAGAGCTATCCTGTGTTAGTATGGATAACAACATACTATTCACCCGCACTTCATGCATGTCCATTTCCTAATTCCTCTGACAGAGCTATCCTGTGTTAGTATGGATAACAACATACTATTCACCCACACTTCATACGTGTCCATTTCCTAATTCCTCTGAGAGAGCTATCCTGTGTTAGTATGGATAACAACATACTATTCACCCGCACTTCATACGTGTCCATTTCCTAATTCCTCTGAGAGAGCTATCCTGTGTTAGTATGGATAACAACATACTATTCACCTGCACTTCATACGTGTCCATTTCCTAATTCCTCTGAGAGAGCTATCCTGTGTTAGTATGGATAACAACATACTATTCACCCGCACTTTATACGTGTCCATTTCCTAATTCCTCTGAGAGAGCTATCCTGTGTTAGTATGGATAACAACATACTATTCACCCGCACTTCATACATGTCCATTTCCTAATTCCTCTGACAGAGCTATCCTGTGTTAGCATGGATAACAACATACTATTCACCTGCACTTCATACATGTCAATTTCCTAATTCCTCTGACAGAGCTATCCTGTGTTAGTATGGATAATAACATACTATTCACCCGCACTTCATACATGTCCATTTCCTAATTCCTCTGACAGAGCTATCCTGTGTTAGTATGGATAACAACACACTATTCACCCACACTTCATACGTGTCCATTTCTTAATAACACTAAGCTTTTCATTCATTTCAGTTCCTGCTTTGTTCTACTCTTGAGAGCTACTAGTGCTTTACTTGGAGCATGCAGTATTGGAATACGATCCAGATTTAATTACATATGATAGCCTCTTGTCAAACTTCCTAACTTTTAAATAAATCAGCACAATCATAAAATATATCATTGCTATGGATCTGCACACTATTCCGGATGGTTGTCCACGATTCCTGCTATATATGTTCATTCTTTGCTTTTATACTGAGAATTATGTGACTTATTTCTACCATTCCTAGCTTCTTACTGACTCAATCCTCCAGAACATTAGAACTAAGTTAAGTGCTATAATTCGTGACAAAATGTTGAACTTCACATATTTATATTCACATTTCTGTAGTTTTTAACCAAAGGCTCCAACTGATTCCATGAATACGGTAATGTGAAAACAGCTTTCTTTTCACTGCTTTGCACCACAGTGCTAAAAAATTATCTTTATCTATTTTAAATTCAACATTTTGTTTATCATCATTTCTTGTGTTTCATTTATCTGTTTAACAACATGCATATTCATTTGAAAATAATTGCTTTTATTTTAAATAGCTTTGTGAAATGTTTCTTGACTGAATCAGATTCTACAACAGATTAAAAGGACAAGGCACCCTCTTGTATTTATAGCTCCACTTACATCTCAAGGTTTACATTTCAGTTGCACAGTATCTTTTTCACCTCATCTTGTACTTATAGCTCCGCCTACATCACAAGGTTTACATTTCAGTTGCACAGTATCCTTTTCACCTCATCTTGTACATATAGCTCTGCCGATATCACAAGGTTTACATTTCAGTTGCACAGTATCCTTTTCACCTCATCTTGTACTTATAGCTCTGCCTACATCACAAGGTTTACATTTCAGTTGCACAGTATCCTTTTCACCTCATCTTGTACATATAGCTCTGCCAATATCTCAAGGTTTACATTTCAGTTGCACAGTATCCTTTTCACCTCATCTTGTACATATAGCTCTGCCAATATCTCAAGGTTTACATTTCAGTTGCACAGTATCCTTTTCATTTTATCTTGTACTTGAAGCTTCACCTACATCTCAAGGTTTACATTTCAGTTGCACGGTATCCTTTTCAATTTATCTTGTACTTGAAGCTTCACCTACATCTCAAGGTTTACATTTCAGTTGCACAGTATCCTTTTCACCTCATCTTGTACTTTTAGCTCTACCTGCATCTCAAGGTTTACATTTCAGTTTCACGGTATCCTTTTCACCTCATCTTGTACTTATAACTCCACCTACATCACAAGGTTTACATTTCAGTTGCACAGTATCCTTTTCATTTTATCTTGCACTTAAAGCTTCACCTACATCTCAAGGTTTACATTTCAGTTGCACAGTATCCTTTTCACCTCATCTTGTACTTTTAGCTCTACCTGCATCTCAAGGTTTACATTTCAGTTTCACGGTATCCTTTTCACCTCATCTTGAACTTATAGCTCTACCTGCATCTCAAGGTTTACTTTTCAGTTGCACAGTATCCTTTTCACCTCATCTTGTACTTATAGCTCCGCCTACATCACAAGGTTTACGTTTCAGTTGCACAGTATCCTTTTCACCTCATCTTGTACTTATAGCTCCGCCTACATCACAAGGTTTACATTTCAGTTGCACAGTATCCTTTTCACCTCATCTTGTACTTATAGCTCCGCCTACATCTCAAGGTTTACATTTCAGTTGCACAGTATCCTTTTCACCTCATAGCTCTGATTGTCTCCATTACTGTTACAGAGTACTCTGACATAGCTTTCTCTTTAATATCTATCACTGTCAAAATACATTCTCACTTTTTTTCATTTCATTGTATTTTTTGTTTAAATCATTTTATTACGTAGATATTATCAGCTAATTATTTTAGATGTTCTAGAATTCTCATTTTCTGTACATACATCCACAGCTTTTCATAATGTTTATTAGTGAATAATGTAACACACCATATTCACAGCCTTTGCACGATTCTTCAGCTCAGTAACATCTACAGTCACTGTAGGATTTTGTTTCGCTGTGAAGTACAAACTGTGAATAAGTAGCAAGCTTTTTATAGGCTCATAATAATAGATGAAATATTTAATTGCTCAAATGTTATCTTTCTTCTTCACAAAAAAGTAAAAGAGTTAAATAACATCACACCTTCTTTACAGGTGATTAACCAAAATGTGGCATCCTGTACATGTGACGCCCCTTCACTAGTCCAGTAATCAAGGAGCTTTAATCCTCACCACTGGCAACAGTGAGGGATGTGCACATTGGGAGGATGACAAGTGCACACACAGTAATGTACAATTTCCCTTAAGACACACAGAGTTTGGGGCTGGTTTCTCCCTCTTTCTCCAGATCTGCAGTAAGATTCCTCACTGGCACAGCTATAGAATTGAGTCCTTAGCCAGGGTTCCAAGCCAGGTCCTCCCAACCCTCTCTCTGTCCAACTAGTGCTTCATGTCCCAGCCCAAGTAACTAACACACACACACACACACACACACACACACACACACACACACACACACACACACACACACACACACACACACACACACACACACACACACACACACACACACACACACACACACACACACACACACACACACACACACACATTTTGAGATTTGATTTATACACAAACACACACCTGGAAAAGGCTGGCACAAGTTTACAAGCTATGCCCCCTTCTGCCCAGACCATAAGGTAGTTATCACTGCCACCAGAATCCCTTATCAGCTGCTTTAAGGCCCTTCCCAAAGGGTGACCAATCCTACTGTGTAATGTTACTATTATCCAAATGGTAAATGTGACCAAGAACAAGGTTATATAGGAGTGGCCTGTACAGTGTCACCAAATACATATGCAAGTGCTTTAACAGCTTAAACATGTCTCAAAAATATCAGCCACAAAGATAGGTTTAAATATATTTAATAATAAATAATAAAATAAGACAATACTCAATCAACACAGTAACTACAGAGTTCAGAATCACAGGAAATATTTTAAAACAGCATTGCAGGACAGTGTCAAATAAATACAGAAAACATCTAAACTGATCTTTACTATATTCCTAGCTATCTCTAAAAAAAAGAAATGATTTTTCTGTAGATACTTTCTATTAGCAAGCCACGTGCAGATGATGATGAGTGGATGTTCTTGTTAGGTCCAAGACAATATACAAAATGCCCAGTCTCTCTCTCTGAGAGAGTTCTTAAATTACTATCAAACATCACAGCTGGGTCAGCTTGGATGACATCACTCTTTGTCACTCGCCTTCCGTTCCCAGGCTAACAGAAACTAACATCTCTGTGTTAAAAAAATACATATCTTTCATATGTGCAGCTGTTAGGAAGCCATAAAGCAATATAACAGTTTACATTTTAAACTAGCAATTACTTTTCTCCAAGGCAATAGAAATAAACTTCTAGCTCTAGACATCATGTCTCCTTGCTGCATTAACTAACTTTTATAGCACATTCTGAAGTACTTAATTTCAACTTATTTTCTTGAAGTTTTGTAAGTTAATCTTCTATGTTCCAGCAGGGTATGCTGTGGTTGCATTCTTGAAGTACAGTACCTAACATACAGTTCTGTATAAATCATATCAATATTCACAAATTACATAGAATTATTTACAAAATTCCAGACAGCTGGGCTGGCAGTGTCACAGGTGTGTCAGAGTGGAAAAGCACTTACAGTCAGATTTTTGATGAGGGTGTCTTTTGATTGGGTCTATATTATAACATCGAAGTTATGGAACATCAAATACAATATGGTCAACACCATATCATCGAAGTTCCATAACTTCAAAAATGAAAAAAAAATCAAAACTTTAAATTTTTACCCTAACAGTTTTAAGCAGGAGGGCAAGCCCCCTTGCACCCCCCACCCCACTCTACTTAAATATACCAACTCCGAGACTGCACTATATTGCAGTAAATGGAAATCTCCCCTTACGGAGATTTCCGTTTACATGCTTGAGATTCTGAGTGTTCAATATTCTCGTGCCTAAAATGTCAGATTCAACATTGTCGGGTTTCGAGAATATAATATAGACCCTTTTGATTTATGCCCTGAAAGTGAGGAAAGAGGAGATTTCTTTTAGGTGGGGGGTTGTCAGCAATTGAATGCAACAACGGATATAGTCATTACAGAGTAATTTAGTTCGGAAGGCCTGGAGAGATGTTTCAGTTAGCAGAAGCTGTGGATGTTGTAAGGGAGATTCCATTATGGAGTTTGGCAGCAAGGGGTAAGAAGGTATCTGGTTGAAGTAGACTGAAGAAAACTAAGGAGTAGTTCGGCTGTATAGGTCACTGGGAGTCACTTGTTTGGGTTCATATTACGTTGTCGAAAGACAACAATTTTGAACATTCAGAAGAGCAAAACGGACAAATATCGAAACATTTATTGTGGGGGGATGCACCCCCCACCCCCTGGTTAATATATATACCAACTCCGAGATCGCACTACATTGAGGAAAGGGCAATTATTCCAATCATCACTGTACTGCGATCCCGCAATCCGAACATCGATATCTGTCAGTTTTGCTCTTCTGTGCGTTCAACATTGTTGTCTTTTGACAATGTAATAGGAACCCACCTGTTTTGCTGAGGGTGGTGCAGTGGTGTTTCTGAGGAGGAGTTGGAAATGAATCTGCAGATCTTGTTTTCAATGGACTGTGGAGTGGATGATTTTTTTTTTGTAATGTTTATTACATGCCATACCAATTCCTCTATAGCTGTTCCCCTTCTTCTACAACGAAACCTTCTGATACCATAAAATAATCTATTTCAGTTCTATACATACATCATTTGTAAACCAGTGAATTTTGTCCCAAAGTTTTAACTTACCACATCTTATAACTTCTAACATTTTTCTTACATCATTTCCTTTCTTTTTATGCTTACCTCTTAACTCACAGTTAGTCTGCTGCTATTATAATATTCATATTTATCACTACACAGTCTAAATTCTGATTAAATAAGCTGTTCCTTTCTTTACAGTTAGTATAAGCATGCAATGTTATAATTTTATATACTTGTTCTTTCCATATTAAATCTATTACGGTTATTCTTCCCATTTTTGCTAAAGTTATATCTAATATTTCTACTACTTCTAAAATGTCTTCTCTTTGTTCCTTTTCTTCTCTTTCTTTTTCCTTACTGTTATTTTCATTTTTACAGTCCATCCATAAATGTCCAATTTTGCTACAGTTGTAACATTTCAACTCACATTTTTTGCATCATGTCCCATTTCCTCAAAATTATAACATTTTCTTTTGCCACAGTTACTTATCAAATGTCCTTCTTTTAAACAACAAAAACATATTTTGGGACGTGACATGGTCAGTTCCATCCTGGATTTAAAATTGTTCATTCGAAAGGCCAACCTTGAGAATATGTTTGGAATCACTAATGCGGTGCCTGGGTTGACCCTAAAAAAATCCAGTAGTTTTAACCCCCTGCTGCACCCCCAGCTTAAAAATCTGGAATCCAGGATTGAACAGAGGATTCGTAGGGAATTGATTCAGACAAAGTTTACTCCTAATTTGAGTAAGGAAGAGTTAGCATTGTTGTCTGAACTAAGTTATAATTCATCCCTTAAGGTCATGGAACCAGACAAAGGAGGGGGTACAGTATTTATGAATCAAATGATATATGATCATAAGATGCATAATATTTTACACAATACTGACAAGTACATCCCAGCTTCTATCAATGAGGTTCATATTTCATATCATAAGATTGATCTAGCCCTACAGGATTTATTGGATCAAGAAATCATTGAAATTGATGCATACTCTTATTTGGTTAATACTAGTCCCAGGGTACCTACTATGTTTGAGATACCCAAAGTACATAAAAACATTGAAGATCCTCCCCTTAGACCCATTGTTGCGGCCCAAGGGTCTAAAACTCATAATATCTCCAAATTTTTAGATTGGAAGCTTAAACAGCTATGGGGGAGAAAGGGGTATCTTTTGAAAGATTCTTGGGAATTCCTAAGGAAAGTCAACAAGAATTTATTTAGATCAGAATTGATCTTTTTGACCATTGATGTGGTTGATCTTTTCTCAGTGATTCCCACTGATACAGGTTTAGCTTGGATGGAAGAAGCCTTATGGGAATGTTCTGGGGTCACTAACAATGATGTTCATTTGGTAAATGAATTATTAACTTTGGTTTTGGAAAATAATTTCATATATTTTGCAGGAGAGTACTTCAGACAGACTACTGGGGTTTCCATGGGGGCCAATTGTGCTCCCACATATGCAGATCTGGTCTTATCTATTTGGGAGAAAAAATATGTTTTTAACAGTATTTTTTCAAAATATTGGATAAACTATTCCCATTTTTAGACGATATTTGCATTTTTTGGGTAGGGCCAGTAGAAAAAATTGATGAATTTATTGCCTACATAAATAATACCACCACATTTTTGAAATTCACCCATGTTATTTCATTTGACAGTGTGAATTATTTGGATGTTACACTTAGTAAAGAAACAAATGGGTTTCAGTCCTGTATTTACAGGAAACCCACATTTTCTAATAGTTATATACACTTCTCAAGTACACATCCAAGGTTCCAGAAAAGAGGTATTTTGAAAGGGCAATTTGTGAGGGTTTCTCGCATGACCTCCAATGACTTGCAGTTTAGTCTGGAATGTGATAAATTGGCCCTTATGTTTCAGGACCGAGGATACCCCATTGTTCTGATCAATGATGTTAGAAACGAAGTACAGATGGCTAGGTCTACCAGATTTATCCCTATTTTGGGTATAGAGAATACCGAATTTAGTAGCAATAATAGTGAGGTAGTCCCCTCTTTTAATTTAGCATTTATTACAGAATATAGCGCAAATGCTGGGTACATTCACAAAATTATTGATGAAGAATGGAAAAATTTCCAAGACCTTACGGATTTAAACAACCTCAAGGGTAAAGATGTTAAAACTATATACCGAAAAGGTTTTAATATTAAAAAACACCTAGGACGAGATATTCAGGAGGTTTTTTCCAATGGTCAGAGAAAAGGGACATTCAAATGTGGTAGGTGCCCCCAGTGCAAGTATATAGCAAACACCGACCACATTTATTTGGAAAGTAGGAGCAGAAAAATTACGTCAAGGAGATTTTTTAATTGTAATACCAAGGGGGTGGTATATCTTGCTATCTGCCAGTCTTGCCAAGCATTCTATGTTGGCAAGACGGAACGACATCTTAAAAGGCGTATTTACGAACACCAGTACGAAATACAAAAATGTAATGGCAAGAATGCATTATACAGGCATACCACAATATGTGATGGGGCTAGGTATACCTTTTTTGTTTTGGAATCTGTCAGTATTGATATTCGGGGGGGGCCATGGGAGGCTAGGCTGGCCCACAGAGAGACTTGTTGGCAAATTTTCTTAAATTCCAACAAGTTTCCTGGATTAAATGATTTTATTTCCATCGCTCCCTATTTAAAGATTAGGGCAGGGAAAGTATAGTACAATACAATAGTCTCATATATTCTATTTTATATATTCTTGTATATTTTATTTTATTACTATTTCCCAACTGTATTTATGTCTTTTGTTGTCAGGTACTTATGGATATGTATATATTTATTCAGTTAGTTATAGAGTATTTGTTTACATTATATGTACATCACGGTAGAAATTTTTAAAGTAGTAGACCTTATATTCATGTAATTTGGGTGTTTTTTATAAAAAAATTTTAAAAAATATATTTTTTAGAAGGCACAGTTTTATAACATTTATATACAACATACACATTTTTATTTTCACATCAAGTTAGTTAGTTATGTGATATAAATTCAACATTATGTTTTATTGTGGTATATTTATATGTATATTTAGGTATTTATATATCTTTAATACAGTTTTACAGGTTCATCTAAATTGATTGCTTGTTCAATTAATCAATTTATGCTATGTGTTCATTATTTAATTAACAGATGTATTTAATGAAGGGAATGGTTGGTTGTGAACACTATCTGATTAAGTCGAGTTTGATGAAAACGTGTTTTATACAACTTGTTACGTTAATAAACTGTATGCTGCCTGCAATACCTTCAGGAGAGCTTTATTTGCTGCTGGTGTTTTAGCTTACGTTAATTCAAGTTGTGGAACCTTATTGTGAGCCTTCACAGTGTCGGTGCTTGAGAGTATCAATTTTATTGTGGTGGAAGTTTCCTGGACTGGTTGCTGAACTTTCTGTGGTATATTTTGGGATGTCCCCATATTTTACAACACCCCCTCTCCCTTTCATATGTATCATGCTTAGTATATGTATAATTTTTTTCTCTTTCTACTTTTAACACAATATTTCAATCCCAGCCAGCAGTCCATACACCTCTCATCATAAACTTTTGCAATGTCCAGTACTTTTTACAGAAAGCTTTCAAATATCCTTTCAAAATCTATTTTCTGTTTCTGTTTGAAATTGTAAATGTAACTTCTTTTTTATTTCCCTGTTAAATGCTTTTATCACATAAAGCTTCTATGGGTAGAAGTCTTTCTTTTTTCATATTCTCCAAGAAAATGTTACATTGAAAATATGTCACAAAATGTTTCTTTGCTAAAAAGAATAAATGCTCTTACCTCATGTGCTTATATGCCCAAAGGAGCTATTAAATTGTCCCACACTTCATACCTGTCAATTTCTTTGTCTTTACCTTGAATTCTTACCATATACTTCCTTTTTTTCATTTTCTTCTGCCTTCTTTTCTGCTACTCCCCGTTGCCTTCTTTATTTCCTCTGCATATGCTTTCTTTTTCCATCTCACCACTATTCTTCAGGATAGTCTCTGCATCCTTCTTTTCACATTTTCTCCATAATGTCTCTCCAGGAAACATCTTCTTCATTTTCCAGCTCACTCTGTAACATCATTTTTTAAGTAAATCATACTGCAACCATCCTGACTGGAGGGTTGCAATTATACATCCAACATTTGCTGAGTCATCTCCATCAAACAGTTTTTTTTAAACATTTCCTCAGAATCTTGCACACATTCTTTGGTCTCGATATTTGTTTCCTCCTTCATTTCTTTCACTACTGCATTATCTCCTCTCTTCTTCTGTCTCCGTGTTTCTGCACATGGAATGGAAACAGGAAGTGCTCCTCCAAAATGGTTCCCACTCACAACAATGATGAGTAGGGTTTTTTATTGATATATACATTGCATATTATTTAAATACTTACATTATTTACATCTATTTACAAATCTGCATACATTATAAACTTCAATTTAAGCATTCTCCCTCCACTCTTTTATCCTAAACCAAAACATTATTTTTTCCAAAATCTTCAAAGTCCATTTTCCATTGTATTTAATTTCATTTAGTCTCTCATTCCATACAGTCCATGAAGCATAACATATTCCTCTTTCCATTTTCTTCACTTCTTCCTGTTTACGTGCACCATAATAACCAAATTCTATTATGTCCATA